>NC_135983.1:28584162-28674162 GCF_053455715.1 Rhinoraja longicauda | reverse complement strand
AAACCCAAATTTCACTGCAGCTTAGTACGTGTAATAATAAAGAACGTGTAGGGTGGAACTGCAGATGGTGATTTAAACCGAAAACAGACACAAACGGCTGGGATAACTCAGCGTGTCAGGCAGCATCTCTGGAGAAAGGTAGTAGGTGATGTTTCGGGTTGGGACCCTTCTCCAGACTGGGAGCCAGGGGAAAGGGCAACAAGAGATATAGACCGTACTTAGGAGAACCATTGAATTGAACCATTGAACCTTCCCCTTTGGATATAGACAATTCCAAAGATTCACCAGCCTTGCGGTGAAGAAGTCTCTTCTCATTTCTATCCTGAATTACTGACCCCTTAATTTGAGACGTTGACCCCTGGTTCTAGACATTCCCAACCATGGAAACATCTATCCTCTCAACTCTTAGAAGAATGTTGTCAACAAGCTCATCAGGAAGGCTGGCTCCGTCCTGGGGGCAGAGTGGGATTCACGGGACGGGGTCTTGGAGGGGAGGATGCTCCTCAAACTGCGGAGCATCCTGGACAATACAGCTCACCCCCTCCATGACACACTGGTCAACCTGAGGAGCACCTTCAGCAACAGACTGGTCCCACCAAGATGTGCAGCACAGAACGCCACAGGAGATCCTTCTACCCTGTGGCTATCAGACTGGACAACTCCTCCCCTTTCTGTCGTGGGGTAGACTGAGACTGAGACTGACTCCCCTCCCTCCCCCCCCCTCTAATCTTTGCACATCCCCAATCCTTTATACTCATCACTTTAATTTCATGTACTGTTGTGTTTTATGACTGTTGGCAGATCAATTTGCCTCCTGGGATAAATAAAGTTCTCTCGTATCGTATCGTATCGTTTGCTCAATTAAATCACTGTTGGTTCTTTGAGAGTCTAAAGAGAATGGGCCCAGTCTGTGCAACCTCTCCTCATCACAGCGATCGATTCAGTAAACCTTCACAACACCCCCTCCAAGTGTTGAATGTTGAACAGACTGGAGTCTGAGAGTGGGCAATGTTGAAAAGAAATCTAGCGCGGCATGGTGGCGCAGCGGTAGAGTTGCTGCCTCACAGCGCCGGAGACCCAGGTTCCATCCTGACTACGGGCGCTGTCTGTGTGGAGTTTGTACGTTCTCCCCGTGACCTGCGTGGGTTTTCTCCGGGATCTCCGGTTTCCTCCCACACTCCGAAGACGTGCAGGTTTGTAGATTAATTAGCTTGGTGTAATTGTAAATTGTCCCTCGTGTGTGTAGGATAGTGTTAGTGTGCGGGGATCGCTGGTCGGCGCAGACTCGGTGGGCCGAAGGGCCTGTTTCCACGCTGTATCCCTAAACGAATCTAAAATCTAAACACTCTGACTGCACTCTCCCTGTGAGCTCTTTAGTTGGCCTGATGTTTCCAGAACTCTGGAGAGCGGAGCTGATCCATACAGCTCATGCTGAATCTCAGGGGATTGATTGCAGGTCATTGCTGTGGATGCTCCAGTAGGAGTTGCCAACTTCCTCACTCCCAAATACGGGACAAGGTGACGTCACCGCCCCGCGCCCCACGTGACCTCACTCAGCCAGCGGCCACGTGCTCCCGCTCCACCAATGGCGGCCGACGGGCCGGGAGGCAGCTTGTGTAGGAAAAAAAACTGCAGATGCTGGTTTAAATCGAAGGTAGACAGAAAAAGCTGGAGTAACTCCGACCTGAAACGTCACCCATTTCTTTTCTCCAGAGACACTGCCTGACCCACTGAGATACTCCAGCTTTTTGTGTCTACCCGGGAGGCGGGTTGCTAGGCAACCTCCGTAAAAGGCCTGTCCCACTTAGCCGATTTTTTTTGGCGACTGCCGGCGACTGTCAAAGTCGTAGCAGATCGGCAAAATTTTATTTTACCCGACGACAATGACCGCGACAATGACCACGACAATGCCGAGTCAGGTCAAGATTACAGCCTCTTCGGAAACATCGCAAAATTCCCACGCTGTCAATGCTTCTCCGGCATCCTAATTTTCGCTGAAATCACTGACAAGTCGGTAATTACGTGAGAGTTTTGAAATATAACATCTTGCCCAGGTTACTTGAAAACCAAGCTTCACGGTAACAAGGCATAAACTGGATTGACTTCCAGTTTACTAATAGCAGAATTAAGAAATTTAATTTTAAAAGTGGTTAAATGGATTTTTGGGCGGAGTGTGGGCATTCTTTGAAAATGTACGGGAGATGCATATCTGGTTTCTGGGTTGCATATCTGGGTTGGGAGCCCACTTTAAATGTAATGGCTGATGGCCATAAACATCGCAAAAATTCCCACGCTTACCTGACCTTCAAACTGTCGCCTCCAATCTACCTGTCAAATGTCCTGACGGTAAATAAATTGGTTAAACGCAAGTATTTTATGGTATTTTGAAATTACTTTACTTATTTTAATATTATGTGCTTCTAAATGCATCTGCGACAACCTAGCAAACCTGGGGACAGCGCGCGACAGACAGCGCCCGCAATAAGCAACGATACCTGACGACAAGCCAGCTGTCGACGAGAAATTTCACTCCGGATGATTTCTCAGCGACGCGCTGAGATCCACTACGATGCTTGGAAGACTCCTCACGATCATGCCCACGACACCCGTGAACTGTCGGCGACAGCCTCGTCACCGGCAGTCACCTTAACATCGCCTAAAGTGGGACAGGCTCTTTAGGCGGGGCCTGGGCCTCCGGGCCTACACTGTCCACACCGCACCCACACTGTCCGCACCCACACTGTCCACACCCACACTGTCCGCACCCACACTGTCCGCACCACACCCACACTGTCCGCACCGCACCCACACTGTCCGCACCGCACCCACACTGTCCGCACCGCACCCACACTGTCCGCACCGCACCCACACTGTCCGCACCGCACCTACACTGTCCACACCCACACTGTCCACACCCACACTGTCCACACCCACACTGTCCACACCCACACTGTCCACACCCACACTGTCCACACCCACACTGTCCACACCCATACTGTCCGCACCGCACCCACACTGTCCGCACCGCACCCACACTGTCCGCACCGCACCCACACTGTCCGCACCGCACCTACACTGTCCACACCCACACTGTCCACACCCATACTGTCCGCACCGCACCCACACTGTCCGCACCGCACCCACACTGTCCGCACCGCACCCACACTGTCCACACCCATACTGTCCGCACCGCACCCACACTGTCCGCACCCACACTGTCCACACCCATACTGTCCGCACCGCACCCACACTGTCCGCACCGCACCCACACTGTCCGCACCGCACCCACACTGTCCGCACCGCACCCACACTGTCCGCACCGCACCCACACTGTCCACACCGCACCCACACTGACCGCACCCACACTGTCCGCACCCACACTGTCCGCACCCACACTGTCCACACCCACACTGTCCACACCGCACCCACACTGACCGCACCCACACTGTCCGCACCTACACTGTCCGCACCGCACCCACACTGACCGCACCCACACTGTCCGCACCTACACTGTCCGCACCGCACCCACACTGTCCGCACCACACCCACACTGACCGCACCCACACTGTCCGCACCCACACTGTCCGCACCCACACTGTCCACACCACACCCACACTGTCCGCACCCACACTGTCCGCACCCACACTGTCCGCACCGCACCCACACTGTCCGCACCCACACTGTCCACACCCACACTGTCCACACCCACACTGTCCGCACCGCACCTACACTGTCCACACCCACACTGTCCGCACCTACACTGTCCACACCCACACTGTCTGTACCCACACTGTCCACACCCACACTGTCCGCACCCACACTGTCCGCACCCACACTGTCCGCACCGCACCCACACTGTCCGCACCCACACTGTCCGCACCCACACTGTCCGCACCCACACTGTCCGCACCCACACTGTCCGCACCCACACTGTCCGCACCCACACTGTCCGCACCCACACTGTCCGCACCCACACTGTCCGCACCGCACCCACACTGTCTGCACCCACACTGTCCACACCCACACTGTCCACACCCACACTGTCCGCACCGCACCTACACTGTCCACACCCACACTGTCCACACCCACACTGTCTGTACCCACACTGTCCACACCCACACTGTCCGCACCCACACTGTCCACACCCACACTGTCCACACCCACACTGTCCGCACCCACACTGTCCGCACCCACACTGTCCACACCCACACTGTCCGCACCGCACCCACACTGTCCACACCCACACTGTCCACACCCACACTGTCCACACCCACACTGTGCACACCCACACTGTCCACACCCACACTGTGCACACCCACACTGTCCACACCCACACTGTCCACACCCACACTGTCCACACCCACACTGTCCGCTCCCACACTGTCCACACCCACACTGTCCGCACCCACACTGTCCGCACCCACACTGTCCACACCCACACTGTCCACACCCACACTGTCCATACCACACCCACACTGTCCGCACCCACACTGTCCACACCCACACTGTCCATACCACACCCACACTGTCCACACCCACACTGTCCACACCCACACTGTCCACACCCACACTGTGCACACCCACACTGTCCACACCCACACTGTCCACACCCACACTGTCCACACCCACACTGTCCGCTCCCACACTGTCCCCACCCACACTGTCCGCACCCACACTGTCCTCACCCACACTGTCCACACCCACACTGTCCACACCCACACTGTGCACACCCACACTGTCCACACCCACACTGTCCACACCCACACTGTCCACACCCACACTGTCCGCTCCCACACTGTCCACACCCACACTGTCCGCACCCACACTGTCCGCACCCACACTGTCCACACCCACACTGTCCACACCCACACTGTCCATACCACACCCACACTGTCCGCACCCACACTGTCCACACCCACACTGTCCATACCACACCCACACTGTCCGCACCCACACTGTCCACACCCACACTGTCCACACCCACACTGTCCGCACCGCACCTACACTGTCCACACCCACACTGTCCACACCCACACTGTCTGTACCCACACTGTCCACACCTACACTGTCCGCACCCACACTGTCCACACCCACACTGTCCACACCCACACTGTCCGCACCCACACTGTCCGCACCCACACTGTCCACACCCACACTGTCCGCACCGCACCCACACTGTCCGCACCCACACTGTCCACACCCACACTGTCCACACCCACACTGTCCGCACCCACACTGTCCACACCCACACTGTCCACACCCACACTGTCCGCACCCACTCTGTCCGCACCCACACTGTCCACACCCACACTGTCCGCACCGCACCCACACTGTCCACACCCACACTGTCCACACCCACACTGTCCACACCCACACTGTGCACACCCACACTGTCCACACCCACACTGTCCACACCCACACTGTCCACACCCACACTGTCCGCTCCCACACTGTCCACACCCACACTGTCCGCACCCACACTGTCCGCACCCACACTGTCCACACCCACACTGTCCACACCCACACTGTCCATACCACACCCACACTGTCCGCACCCACACTGTCCACACCCACACTGTCCATACCACACCCACACTGTCCGCACCCACACTGTCCACACCCACACTGTCCACACCCACACTGTCCGCACCGCACCTACACTGTCCACACCCACACTGTCCACACCCACACTGTCTGTACCCACACTGTCCACACCTACACTGTCCGCACCCACACTGTCCACACCCACACTGTCCACACCCACACTGTCCGCACCCACACTGTCCGCACCCACACTGTCCACACCCACACTGTCCGCACCGCACCCACACTGTCCGCACCCACACTGTCCACACCCACACTGTCCACACCCACACTGTCCACACCCACACTGTGCACACCCACACTGTCCACACCCACACTGTCCACACCCACACTGTCCACACCCACACTGTCCGCACCCACACTGTCCACACCCACACTGTCCGCACCCACACTGTCCACACCCACACTGTCCGCACCCACACTGTCCACACCCACACTGTCCACACCCACACTGTCCACACCCACACTGTCCACACCCACACTGTCCGCACCCACACTGTCCACACCCACACTGTCCGCACCCACACTGTCCGCACCCACACTGTCCACACCCACACTGTCCGCACCCACACTGTCCACACCCACACTGTCCACACCCACACTGTCCACACCCACACTGTCCGCACCGCACCTACACTGTCCACACCCACACTGTCCACACCCACACTGTCTGTACCCACACTGTCCACACCCACACTGTCCGCACCCACACTGTCCACACCCACACTGTCCACACCCACACTGTCCGCACCCACACTGTCCGCACCCACACTGTCCACACCCACACTGTCCGCACCGCACCCACACTGTCCGCACCCACACTGTCCACACCCACACTGTCCACACCCACACTGTCCACACCCACACTGTGCACACCCACACTGTCCACACCCACACTGTCCACACCCACACTGTCCGCACCCACACTGTCCGCACCCACACTGTCCGCACCCACACTGTCCGCACCCACACTGTCCTCACCCACACTGTCCGCACCCACACTGTCCACACCCACACTGTCCATACCACACCCTCACTGTCCACACCCACACTGTCCACACCTACACTGTCCGCACCCACACTGTCCGCACCGCACCGCACCTACACTGTCTGGAAGGTAGGCACAGATTTTAACCAGCAATCTGCAGTTTATTTCCTACCGCACTGTCCGGGCCTACAGCGCCCCCCGGGCCCAATACGGGACAAGGGCGGTCCCGTACGGGACGAACTAATTTAGCCCAAAATACAGGATGTCCCGGCTAATACGGGACAGTTGGCAGCCCTATGCTCCAGTGCCCTGCAGCGTTTCATTGCGTGAGCATGTCTGTCCTTCTGAAGGGTTGGAAGGCAAAGTGGTGGTGGCGTTTGATGGTGTACAAGGTGGGAACTTCAAACGCACAGCTGCACAACCACAGGATCACAGGATGAAAGCAGTCCCTGCCTTTTGATGGTGCACTGAGCAGCGGCGTATCGGCCTCCCACAGCATCTCACGGCGTTCTCAGCCAGATGCAAGGGCCGTCCACAGTTCCCATCCCCCTCTGCTTGATCACAGAGAGCGGAGGAGGTGTGGAGGAGCAGAGCCAACCATTGACTCCATCTACACCTCACGCTGCCTCGGCATGGCCAGCAGCATCATCAAGGACCAGTCTCACCCCGGCCACTCCCTCTTCTCCCCTCTCCCATCAGGCAAAAGGTACAGAAGTGTGAAAACGCACACCTCCAGATTCAGGGACAGTTTCTTCCCAGCTGTTATCAGGCAACTGAACCATCCTACCACAACCAGAGAGCAGTGCTGAACTACTATCTATCTCACTGGTGACCCACGGACTATCCTTGATCGGACTTTGCTGGCTTTACCTCGCACTAAACGTTATTCCCTTATCATGTACCTGCACACTGTGGACGGCTCGATTGTAATCATGTATTGTCTTTCTGCTGACTGGTTAGCACGCAACAAAAGTTTTTCACTGTTCCTCGGTACAATAAAATAACTTGAAACTGAACTGAACTGAATGGAACTAAACTCCACGGTGTTATAGAGTCATAGTCATACAGCATGGAAACAGGCCCTTCGGCCCAACTTGCCCAACATGTCCCAGCTGCACTAGTCCCACCTGCCTGCGTTTGGTCCTTACCTCTCTAAACCTGTCCCCTCCATGTTACTCCAGCGTTTTGTGTCTTATCTTCGGTGTAAACCAGCATCTGCAGTTCCTTCCTGCACATACTACACAACGCAGTTGAGTTGGCTGCTCAAATGACAGCAACACATTCTGGAACGGTCAAACAGTTACAAGAGGTAAAGTTCCTTGGAAACGGGCAGGAATGCAGGCATTGCTTCTTGCGCGGCGGTGTTTGTGTGGCCAGGACACTTACGTGATTAAAACGTGATTCTCCCACCCCTCGTGCAAATATTGAAGCTCACTAATAACGCGGTGATGTCTGTTCCTCGACCACTCGTGACGTCAGGAGCATTCCCCTGGAAATATCTCCAGTGTTTGCCCCTTGCTTTACACAACTATGGAAACATCTGTTATGGCAGTCGGGCACAGGCAGCTGGGAATGATGGGTCGGGGGACGGTGGGAGGGGGGGTTGAGAAACCTGACTACAGTGTGAATATCTTCATGCATCTGACTCAAATATTTGAACAGCATTGACGGGGTGGAGATGACGTTAGGGTCTACAGTGACGCCAACAAATTCCTTGCAAAACTACGAGAGGCATCAATAAAGTAGACAGTCAGAACCTAGTGTGGAAATGTCAAAGACCAGAGGCCGTAGCTTTCGGGTGAGAGGGGCAAAGTTTAACAGAGATGTACGGGACAAGTTTGTTTACGCCGAGAGTGGTGGGTGTCTGGACTATGTTGCCAGGGATGGAGGCAGATACGATAGTAGGGTCGTCAACCTCCTCACTCCCAAATACGGGACAAAAGGTGACGTCACCGCCCCGCGACCCACGTGACCTCACCCAGCCAGCGGCCACCTGCTCCCGCTCCACCAATGGCGGCCGCCCGGGCCGGGAGACGGGTTGCTATGCAACCTCCATTAGGCGGTGCCCGGGCCTACACTGTACGAGCCTACCGTGTCCAGGCCTACAGCGCCATCCGGGCCTAATACGGGACAAGGGCGGTCCCGTACGGGACAAAACAATTTAGCCCAAAATACAGGATGTGTCGGCTATTAAGAGACAGTTGGCAACCCTATGGGGTAGTGGCGTCTAAGAGGGTTTTCGATAGACACATGTATATGCAGGGATGGGAGGGATATGGATCATGTGCAGGCAGATGAGGTTAGTTTATCTTGGCATCATGTTCAGCACAGATATAGTGGGCCTGTTCCTGCACTCCACTGTTCTGTAGAAAAGAACTGCAGATGCTGGTTTACATCAAAGATAGACACAAAATGCTGGAGTAACTCAGAGGGACAGGCAGCATCTCTATAGAGAAGGAGAATGATCCCAGGAATGAGTAGGTTAACCTAGGATGAGTGTTTGTCGGCTCTGGGCCTGTACTTGCTGGAGTTTAGAAGAATGAACGGGGATAGAGTGGATGTGGAGAGGATGTTTCCACTACTGGGAGAGTCTAGGACTAGAGGTCATAGCGTTAGAATTAAAGGACGTTATTTTAGGAAGGAGATGAGGAGGAATTTCTTTAGTGAGAGGATGGTGAATCTGTGGAATTCTTTGCCACAGAGGCTGTGGTGGCCAAGTCAGTGGATGTTTTTAAGGCAGAGATAGGTAGATTCTTGATTATAACGGGTGTCAGGGGTTATGGGGAGAAGGCAGGAGAATGGGGTTAGGAGGGAGAGATAGATCAGTCTTGGTTGAATATCGGTGTAGTCTTGATGGGCCGAATGGTCTAATTCTACTCCTATTCCTTATGACCTTATGAGAAGGATGCCTTCTCTCCAGAGATGCTGTCTGTCCCGCGAGTTTCTCCAACATTTTGTGTCTATCTGCACTTTTCTATGTTTTGTGTTCCATAAAATTACCTGGCAAGAAGCTATCTGAGTTTAAGATCGGAGTCCCTTTTCTACACACTGAGGTAAGGTTGCCAACTGTCCCGTATTAACAGGGACATCCTGTATTTTGGGCTAAATTAGTCTGTCCCGTACGGGACCGCCCTTGTCCCGTATTAGTAGGGTTGCCAACTGCCTCACTCCCAAATATGGGACGAAGGGTGACGTCACCGCCCCGCACCCCACGTGACCTCACCCAGCCAGCGGCCATGTGCTCCCGCTCTGCCAATGGCGGCCGCCCGGGCTGGGAGCACGTGGCCGCTGGCTGGGTGAGGTCACGTGGGGCGCGGGGCGGTGACGTCGCCTTCTCCCGTTTTTGGGAGTGAGGAAGTTGGCAACCCTAGATACAGTGAGGAAACCTGCCATCCCTGCACATTAACACTGTCCTACACACACTAAGAAAAAGGAGCGGCCTTTTTCAAGTACGCCCCCAAGCTGTGGAATACCCCACGCAGGGCCACGACAGACATAAGCTCAGGTGACATTCTTAAACGGCAGCCAAACGCTTATCCTTCCAATCAAGCTTTGAAGTGACGTTACTTCTGATGACATTGTAAGAATTCCCTTTATTCTCTTGTATCTATCTCAGCGTGCCGTTCAGTAGCTTGTGTGTTCATACAGTGGATGGGACTCTGGATTTCACCTCAGGGCTTTTGTTTTTTGTCCTTTTACACTCTCATTTAAAATTTAAAAAAATTAAAAAATGTATTTATATAAATCTGTGCTTTTTATGTTATTAATTGTCTATGTCCTTACTGTTTTATGTTGTATTTTTGTTTAGACCTGTGTTTTTGTGAAAAGCACTTTGGGTTGCATTCAAATGTATGAAAAGTGCTCTACAAATAAAGTCATTATTATTATTATTACACTACGGACAATATATATTTATACCAAGCCAATTAACCTACAAACCTGCACGTATTTGGAGTGTGGGAGGAAACCGGAGCACCCGGAGAAAACCCACACAGAACGTACAAATTCTGTACAGGCAGCACCTGTAGTCGGGATCAATCCTGGGTCTCTAGCGCTGTGAGGCAGCAACTCTACCCTAAATGTTGTTTAAATGTTGTTATTTTACCTGCATCAACTGTTGTTATTTTACCTGCATCAACTGTTGTTATTTTACCTGCATCAACTGTTGTTATTTTACCTGCATTTACCTACTTCCTCTGGCAGCTTGTTAAAACATCTGTGCGACAGCAGTCTCCTAGATTGAGTCATTTTAATTCAGTTGAATTGACCACTTAAAGGAAGAGGGGTAAAGTTTGAACCAAACTCCAAACCTGTCTCAAACCAGCTGAGTAAGCAAAGTTAAATGTCAGGCTCCAAGTTCAGCTCCAGCCATGAGCAATATGCTGCCCTCTGCTGTTAGAAAGCTCCAATGCCTGGCAGTAATAACGTGGCCAATCCCCACATGTGGACACACAAACAAGTTGAAAAGCAAGGAACTGCAGATGCTGGTTTACAAGAAAATGCACAAAGTGCTGGTGTAACTTAGCAGGTCAGGCAGCATCTTTAGATTTTGGTGATACAGCGCGAAAATAGGCCCATTGGCCCACCGAGTCCATGCCGACCGGTCATCACCCCGTACACAAGCAGTGTCCTACACACTGGGCATGATTAACCAACAAACCTGTCCATCCTCGGAATGTGTGTGGAACCCGGAGCACCCGGAGAAAACCCACACGGTCACAGGGAGAACGCCACAGGTTTAAGGTGAGAGGAGCCTGAGGGGCAACTTTTTCACACAGAGGGTGGTGGGTGTATGGAACAAGCTGCCAGAGGAGGTAGTTGTGGCAGGGACTATCACAACATTTAAAAGATATTTGTACAAGTACATGAACAGGAAAGGTTTAGAAGGAAGTGTGGTAAGTGCTGCCCCTCACTGCTGGCCTTCAGCACAGCTTGTCCATGGTGAACAAGATGCCCCATCTACACTAGTCCCACCTGCCTGTGTTTGGCACACATCCCTCTAACCTTTCCTATCCATGAACCTGTTCAAATGTCTTTGAAATATTGTTATAGTACCCGCCCCAGCTACTTGTCTGAAGGGCCTCAACCTGAAAAGTCACCCATTCCTTCTCTCCAGAGATGCTGCCTGTCCCGCTGAGTTACTCCGGCTTTTTGTGCCTATCTTCGGTTTAAACCAGCATCTGCAGTTCCTTCCTATTGAAGCTCGTTCCATACATCCGCCACACTCTGTGTGGAATAGTTACCCTCAGGCTCCTATTAAATCTTTTCCCTCTCACCTTAAGCCAATGTACTGTAGTTCTCGATCCCTCTGGGGGTAAGTGTAAGTGTGGGTTGTGTTGAGTGAAAATGTCCACGTGCTGTCGCGTGAGTTTAAAACACTTTGCTCTGGATTTTAACTTGGCTGTGTAAATTGCTAGCATGAGTTAGTTTCCACGCCTGAGCCTGCCTGTCTCCACGCTCCCAAACGTTTCCAACCTTCATGAATCTATGACTCTGTGTGTGTGTTTGTAGGTTATTTGGCCCTCTGTAATTTGACCCAGGTGTGTAGGGAGTCATAAGGTCATACGTGATAGGAGCAGAAATAGGCCATTCGGCCCTGCAAGTCCACTCCGCCATTCAATCATGGCTGATCTATCTCTCCCTCCTAACCCCATTTTCCTGCCTTCTCCCCGTAACCTCTGACACCCGCACTGATCACGAATCTATCTCTGCCTTAAAGATATCCACTGACTTGGCCTCCACAGATTCACCACCCTCTGGCTAAAGAAATTTCTTCTCACATTGCCAAAAGAACGTGCTTTCATTCTGAGTCTGTGACCTGTAGTTCTCGACTCTCCCACTAATGGAAACATGTTTCAGTGGCTGTGAAAGTGGGACAACATAGAACTAGTGTGAACGGGTGATCGACGGTCAGCATGGACTCGGTGGGCCGAAGGGCCTGTTTCCACGCTGTGCCTTTCAAGCAATTCAAGCCGGCTGTAATTTTTCCCCGTGACTTCGTTGAGCATCACCCTGATCCTCAGCGTGGCCCAGCTTCACCTCAGAGCTCCAGTATCATGTTACATTTTATCAGCGACTTCCACGTTATTGTTTCAGCAAACGTTGTGGGAAAATGAACAACATCGAATGTTGTGTCTGAGGCTCGGCAGATAACGCGTGTTGGGATGGAAGGAATTCACGATTAAACCCTGACCTTGATCTGAAAAGGTTTTCCAGATAAAATGAAACAATGCCATAACTGGGTCTGCTCTTGTTGGATGCAATCATTGCGGACACTTGTGTACCACGCACGTTTAGTGTTGCCAACTTCCTCACTCCCAAATACGGGACAAGGTGACGTCACCGCCCCGCGCCTCACGTGACCTCACCCAGCCAGCGGCCACGTGCTCCGGCCTGGACGGCCGCCATTGGTGAAGCGGGAGCACGTGGCCGCTGGCTGGGTGAGGTCACGTGGGGCGCAGGGCGGTGACGTCACCCTTTGTCCCTTCTTTGGGAGTGAGCAAGTTGGCACCCCTACTAATACGGGACAAGGGCAGTCCCGTACGGGACAAACCAATATAGCCCAAAATACGGGATGTCCCGGCCAATACGGGACAGTTGGCAACCCTACCCACGTTAGTTGTCACCCTACCCACCCAGGCCTGGATGTTGTAGAAATGCAAAATCAACGTGGAAGAATTAAAACAATTACATTCAGAATTTAAAATAGATGCTGATATCAAATCTGGAACCAATTTGGAACCAAAGTCGTGGGTTGACCGGTCGACCCGCATGTGCAAGGAAGGCGATGGCTACAGGACCTGCAGCAGCCTGGGGCTCGCCTGGATAGGGCTCGGCTCACAACACCTAGAGCTCGGACTGGACAGTGAAAATGGTGCCTCTTGCAAGCGGGCCCAGTAGACCATTGAGAGGCGGCACGGTGGCGCAGCGGTAAAGTTGCTGCCTCACAGCGCCAGAGACCTGGGTTCCATCCTGACTACGGGTGCTGTCTGTACGGAGTTTGTACGTTCTCTCCGTTACCTGCGTGGGTTTTTTCCGAGATCTTCAGTTTCCTCCCACACTCCAAAGAAGTACAGGTTTGTACTTGTACAAGTTAATTGGCTTGGTATCAATGTAAAAAACAATTGTCCCTAGTGTGTTAGTGTGCGGGGATCGCTGGTCGTCGCGGACTCGGTGGGCCGAAGGGCCTGTTTTCGCGCTGTATCTCTGAACTAAACTAAACTATTTTTGTACACTGCTAATTGGGGATGTGCTTAGGTATGGCAGCACATTACTGGACTGTATGTAAGGAAAGAATTTCACTGTGCGTCTGCATAAGTGACAATAAAGCATCATTGAGCCATTGAACCTTAAAGGAAGACAGGAAATATATCTGAGAGCCAGCATGCGTTTGAGAAGAAGACCCCAGTGCCTGAGTGGGGACATGGATATCAGGAATGATTCACAGCCCTTAGAAACATAGAAACATAGAAAATGGGTGCAGGAGGAGGCCATTCGGCCCCTCGAGCCAGCACCACCGTTCAATATGATCATGGCTGATCAGCCAAAATCAGTACCCCGTTCCTGCTTTCTCCCCATATGCCCTGATTCCGTTAGCCCTATGAGTTATATCTAGCTCTCTCCTGAATACATCCAGTGAATTGGCCTCCACTGCCTTCTGTGGCAGAGAATTCCACAGATTCACAACTCTCTGGGTGAAAAGGTTTTTCCTCATTTCAGTCCTAAATGGCCTACCCCTTATTCTTTAACTGTGTTACCCCTGGTTCTGGACTCCCAACACCATGGGGAACATTTTTCCTGCATCTAGCCTGTCCAATCCCTTAAGAATGTTATACGTTTCTATAAGGCACTTGAGTTCCATCTCTGCACACATTGGAATCATTTCAAAATCATTTCCCAACCTTCATTTCTGCCGATCTGACTGGAAATGACTTTGTGTTTTGAGTCCTCTGCATGGGGTAAGTCTAAAATACCTCTTCTCCAGGACTCCTGAGGATACTAGTCTTCCAAAAGTTCTCAGATGGTCAACTTATATTCCATTCACTGGGAAATAGACAAAAAACTTAATGTTGCAAAACAATTGCTGGCACAGCCATAGAGAGAACACGAACATTAAAAACCATTGGAATTTCATCTATCATTCGTAGCAGCTCCATTAAATGTCGGTTAGAATTCAAGTCTGTCTGGCATATTTGAGGAATGTCTGTGTACAGTGAGGTTGGTCTGTGGAGAATCGTGTTGTTTCAGGCGTGCCACTTGGCTGTCAAGTCACTTTGTGTGGGGTGAGGAGAGCTGGTGAAGCTCAATGTCAAGTAGGGTTGCCGACTTCCTCACTCCCAAATACGGGTCAAAGGGTGACATCACTGCCCCGCGCCCCACGTGACCTCACCCAGCCAGCGGCCACGTGCTCCCGGCCCGGGCGGCCGCCATTGGTGGAGCGGGAGCACGTGACCGCTGGCTGGGTGAGGTCACGTGGGGCGCGGGGCGGTGACGTCACCCTTTGTCCCTTCTTTGGGAGTGAGGAAGTTGGCAACCCTACTAATACGGGACAAGGGCGGTCCCGTACGGGACAAACTAGCCCAAAATACTGGATGTCCCGGCTAATACGGGACAGTTGGCAGCCTTAACGTCAAGGTAAGTCTTCTCTGTGTGAGGAGGTACTTGGATAGAGTCATAGAGTCATACAGCACGGAAACAGGCCCTTCTGCCCAACTTGCCCACCCACATGCCCCATTTACACTCGTCCCACCTGAACCGACCTGAACGGTTATCTTTCGTGAGCAATTCTGTGCACCATATCTGAGGAAGGATGTATAAGAAAATAACTGCAGATGCTGGTACAAATCGATTTATTCACAAAATGCTGGAGTAACTCAGCAGGTCAGGCAGCATCTCGGGAGAGAAGGAATGGGTGACGTTTCGGGTCGAGACCCTTCTTCAGATGTGCTGGATGTGCTGGCTCTGGAGAGGGTCCAGAAGAGGTTTACAAGAATGATCATCACAGCACTGAGTGGGTCAACATATGATGAGCGTTTGTCGGCACTGGGCCTGTACTCACTGGAGTTTAGAAGGACGAGGGGGGATCTCATTGAAACGTACAGAATAGTGAAAGGCTTGGATAGAGTGGATGTGGAGAGGATGTTTCCACTAGTGGGAGAATCTAGGACTAGAGGTCATAGCCTCAGAATTAAAGGACATTCCTTTAGGAGGGAGATGAGGGGAAATTTCTTTAGTCAGAGGGTGGTGAATCTGTGGAATTCATTGCCACAGAAGCCTGTGGAGGCCAAGTCAGTGGATATTTGTAAGGCAGAGATAGATAGATTCTTGATTAGTGCGGGTGTCAGGGGTTATGGGGAGAAGGCAGGAGAATGGGGTTCGGAGGGAGAGATAGATCAGCCATGATTGAAGGGCGGTGTAGACTTGGTGGGCCTTCTGTGGCAAAGAATTCCACAGATTCTCCACCATCTGACTAAAGAAATTTCTCATCATCTCCTTCCTAATAAAACGTCCTTTAATTCTGAGGCTGTGACCTCTAGTCCTAGACTCTCCCACCAGTGGAAACATCCTCTCCACACCCACTCTATCCAGACCTTTCACAATTCTGTATGTTTCAATGAGGTCCCACCCTCATTCGTCTAAACTCCAGTGAGTACAGGCCCAGTGCCGACAAACGCTCATCGTAGGTTAACCCACTCATTCCTGGGATCGTTCTTCCTCAGTTCTGTTGCTTATGGTGGCACGGTGCAAGTTACATTTCATTGCCTGAGTTATTAACCTGCACTCCACACATGTCACAGTCCAAAGCTCCTCGACCTCCATGCTGCTCAGAGTTGCCAACTCTGCTTGGATTTACTCCCTGGCGATTTTGTCACATAACATCCACATTCTTTTCAATGATTTGTTTATATACTGTGGACGTCACTGACAAATGGAAGCTACTGCCTATCTACATTTGGCGCCAGAAGTGAATGCTTTGCTGGGCCAGTTCAGGTTAGGTGAAAAGGCATTCCAGATTGTGGCTTCAATGATGTCAAAGCACCTTCAATCTCATTGAGGCCAGACTTCAAAAAATGGTGCCGTTTAGTTTAGAGTTACATTGTGGAATAGGGTTGCCAACTGCCCCGTATTAGCCGGGACGTCCCGTATTTTGGGCTACATTGGTTTGTCCCGTACTGGACCGCCCTTGTCCCGTTTTAGTAGGGTTGGCAACTTCCTCACTCCCAAATACGGGACAAAGGGTGACGTCACCGCCCCGCGCCCCACGTGACCTCACCCAGCCAGCGGCCACGTGCTCCCGCTCCACCAATGGCGGCCGCCCGGCCCGGGCAGGAGCACGTGGCCGCTGGCTGGGTGAGGTCACGTGGGGCGCGGGGTGGCGACGTCACCCTTTGTCCCTTATTTGGGAGTGAGGGAGTTGGCAACCCTCTTCACGGGGCGGGGAGAGGGAGAGGACTGGTAGCTCAATATTCCATGGGGTAGATGGTACAGACGTGACTGGATTTCAGGCAGGGATTTCATGTTTTTATTAGAGAGGACCTGTATAAAATCATGGGAGGAATAGATCGGTTAGAAGCAGTTAGAATCTCTTGCCCAGAGTCGAGGGAGGAGGTATCGGGACAGGTGTTGCATCTTCTGCGGTTGCAGGGGAAGGTACCTGGGGTTTGGGTGGGAAGAGACGAGTTATCCAGGGAGTTGCGGAGGGAAAGGTCTCTGCGGAAGGCGGATGAGGGTGGAGATGGGAAGATGTGACTAGTGGTGGGATCGCATTGGAGGTGGTGGAGATTTTGGAGGGTTATGTGTTGTATGTGACGGTTGATGGGGTGGAAGGTGAGGACTAGGGGACGCTGTCTCCGTGGCAACGAGGGGGAGGGGAGCAAGAGCGGAGCTGTGGGGTACTGCGGTACCCTGCAACCGCAGGAGATGCAACACCTGTCCCTAACACCTCCCCCCTCGACTCTGTCCAGGGATCCCGACAGTCCTCTCAGGTTAGGCAGAGGTTCACTTGTACCTTCGCTCAGACCGCCTGAACCAACCTGATCTCCCGGTTGCTAAACACTTTAATTCTCCTTCCCATTCCCACACTGACCTTTCTGTCCTCGGTCTCCTCCATTGTCAGAGTGAGGCTAAACGCAAATTGGAGGAACAGCACCTCATATTTTGCTTGGGCAGCTTACAGCCCAATGGTATGAATATTGATTTCTCTAGAAACATAGAAAAATAGGTGCAGGAGTAGGCCATTCGGCCCTTCGAGCCAGCACCGCCATTCAATATGATCCTGGCTGATCTTCTAAAATCAGTACCCCGTTCCTGCTTTTTCACCGTATCCCTTGATTCCTTTAGCCCTAAGAGCGAAATCTATCTCTCTCTTAAACTTCAGGTAGCCCCGGCATTCCCTCTCTCTCCATCCCTCCCCCACCCAAGTCGCACCTTTATTATTGTTACTTTTTGGCATATCTTTCATTCATTCTTCTTTATCTCTCCACATCATCGTCTATACCTCTTGTTTCCCTTTCCCGTGACTTTCAGTCTGAAGAAGGGTCTCGACCCGAAACGTCACCCATTCCTTCTCTCCAGAGATGCTGCCTGACCCACTGAGTTACTGCAGCTTATTGTGCCTGTCTTCAACACACACACACACCTACACACCCACACACACACACACACACACACACACACACACACACACACACACACACACACACACATACACAGAGTGCTGGAGTAACTCAGCGGGTCAGAGGAAGCTCCGAGGTGGGGTGGGCACCATGGGGGGAGCTCCGTCCTGAGACCACGGGGGAAGCTCCGTGCTGAGACCACGGGGGGGGGGGGAGCTCCGAGGTCTGGTCCATGGGGGGAGCTCCGTGCTGAGACCACGGGGGAGGGGGGGGGTACAGCTCCGACACGGATACGGCAGTGGGGGGCTCCACATGTGCAGCTGCCCGGCTTATCATATCATATCATATCATATCTATACAGCCGGAAACTTGCTGAAGCGGCCGCGTGCATATTAGCGCTCTGCCGCCGGGACACGTAACTTGGAAATGAATGGAATCCTCTGCCACAGAAGGCGGCGGGCATCACGTCAGTGGAGATTTTTAAGGCGGAGATTGACAGATTCTTGATTAGAGCAGGTGTCGGGGTTATGGGGGGAAGGCAGGAGAATGGGGTTAGGAGGGAGAGATAGATCAGCCATGATTGAATGGCGGAGTAGACTTGATGGGCCGAATGGCCTCATTCTGCACTTATGACCTTATGAAGAAACGCTGATGTGAATCTCCAGTCAGGAACCTAATCACCACTGGAACCAAGCCAGTTGTCTCCAATTAACTTTGACATTTTAAGATGTATTTTTCATCCACTTCACCATCAGGGCAATTTTAAATGATGAACATTGTTGCAGCTCTTGCCCTTTTCTTATACCGACCTTCGGAAAATGTCTTAATAATTGAATTAGTGGACCATGGAATCTAGTGAAGGAGATGATTCAGCTTATTGTCGAAGAGTCATAGAGTGGTGCAGGCCCTTCGGCCCAACTTGCCCACACCGGCTAACATGTCCTATCAGATCCATGATGAGATGGTAAATTGGACACAAAATGTTCTGAGGACCAAGGATATTGGGATGTTTTTCTGACTGAAGGTGTGTGACCAGAGGTAATTCTGCAAGGATCAGTGCTGGCACCTCTGCAGTGTGTAATGTAACCACGTGGACAAAGGCTTGGCTAGAGTGGACAATGAGGAAGATTTTGAAAAGATACAGCACGATTGAAATCAGTTGGAAATCTGGGCAGAGAAAAGGCAAATGGGGTTTAATGTGGACAGGGATAAAGTGGTTCATTTTTGGACAAATGTTCGAGAAAGGTATACAGTAAACTAGACCCGAGGACTGTTGGGTTCCCATTGTGATGCCAGCGATCTCAAAATGGCGATCTCATCTTGTGTGTATATATATATATATATATATATATGTATGTTCTGAAATACAGCCAAAACAGTACACGATAGCGCAACAATCTGAACGAAACTTGATACTGCTGCACACTGCAGGTGAATGGTGAGTAGTGGGTCTCTACAATTGTTTCTCTATCGTGTACCGTTTTGGCTGTATTTCGGGAACATACATATATACAAGATGAGACTTTTAGTAATAGACTAGACCAAGTGGACCCATAGACAGGGTGGGGAGAAAGCACAGGGCAGCCTTGCCTTCATCGGTCAGGGCATTGAGTGTAAAAGTTGGCAAGTCATTTTCAGCAGTGTAAAACATAGGTCAGGCTGCACTGTGTGCCATCGTAAGGACCTGAACTTCTTTATGTCATGTGTAGGAAGGAACTGCAGATGCTGGCTTACACTGAAGATAGGCACAGGATGCTGGAGTAACTCAGCGGGTCAGACAGCATCTCTGGAGAGAAGGAAAGGGTGATTTACTCCAGCATTTTGTGTCTATCATTTTAATGTCATGCTGTGTGTGAACTCTAGCTGCTCCTCAGATCAGGAAATCATCTGCTTATATTGAAGATTCCTGCACATGTTATCCGTAAGGAAGTGCCTGCACTTCCTACACCTTGCGGGGTTTGCAGGCAGCAGCTCTCAGCTGCAGGCCCTTGCTCAAAGACACCTTGTGTTTCTTCCCTCCCCCCTCTGCATCACAGAGGAGACCACTGCCGAGTGGAGCGCTCTGGATCACATACAATCATAGGGTGGCACGGTGGCGCAGCGGTAGAGTTGCTGCCTCACTGCGGCAGGGACCCGGGTTCCATCCTGACTACGGGTGCTGTCTGTACGGAGTTTGTACGTTCACCCTATGACCGCGTGGGTTTTCTCCAGGTGACCTGGTTTCCTCCCACACTCCAAAGACGTGCAGGTTTGTAGGTTAATTAGCTTGGTATAATTGTAAATTGTCCCTAGTGTGCAGGATAGTGTTAATGTGCGGGGATCGCTGGTCAGCACGGACCCAGAGGGCCGAAGAGCCTGTTTCCGCGCTGTCTGTCTAAACTAAACTAAACTAAAGGTAGTGAAGATGGTTGTGAACGATTGCAGCAGGATCTGGATCGATTGGCCAGGTGGGCGGAGGAATGGTTGATGGAATTTAATACAGAGAAATGTGAGGTGCTACATTTTGGGACGTCGAACAAGGGCAGAACCTACAGAGTGAATGGTAGACCTCTGGGGAGTGTTGTAGAGCAGGGGGATGTAGGAGTACAGGTGCATGGTTCCTTGAAGGTGGAGTCGCAGGTTGATAAGGTGGTCAAAAAGGCTTTTGGCACTTTGGCCTACATCAGTCAGAGTACTGAGCATGGAAGTTGGGAGGTCATGTTGCAGTTGTATAAGACGTTGGTGAGACCGCATTTATAGTATTGTGTTCAGTTCTGGGCACCATGTTATAGGAAAGATATTGAAAGGGTTCAGAAAAGATTTACGAGGATGTTGCCAGGACTAGAGGATGTGAGCTACAGTGAGAGGTTGAGTAGGCTGGGTCTCTATTCCATGGAGCGCAGGAGGATGAGGGTCACCGTTAGTTCTCAGCGGCCCCCCCAGGCTGGGCCCCTCTATGTTCCCCCTCACGGTGGAGCCCCCAGGCTGGGACCCCCCCTATCTCCCCCTCACGGTGGCCCCCCCCAGGCTGGGCCCCTCTGTGTTCCCCCTCACGGTGACCCCCCCACGCCGGGCCCCCCTATGTTCCCCCTCACGGTGACCCCCCCAGGCCGGGCCACCCTTTGTTCTCAGCGCTGGGCCGATCCACCAGCCGGATACTGAATACAAGAAGTATCTAGCCAAGGCTTAATGCTTCACTGCCAACAATAACGCTGCCCTTGTGCACAAGGCCTGATGTTACATAGCTGCAGTATAGATAGAACTCTAGGAGCTAGCGTAATCTAGGGATGTGGGGAGAAGGCAGGCACGGGTTACTGATTGTGGATGATCAGCCATGATCACAATGAATGGCGGTGCTGGCTCAAAGGGCCAAATGGCCTCCTCCTGCACCTATTTTCTATGTTTCTAGTATTTTAACTCGCAAACTAATGAAAACCCGAGATAGAGAAGGGAATGAGCACAATATCTGGGTGTGCTCTGGGCTGGTGAGGTGCCGTGACAGATGAGTGCTGGAATATCTGGGTGTGTTCTGGGCTGGTGAGCCGTGACAGATGTGTGTTGGAAGCCCAGTGCTATCACACGCAGGGATTTACAAAGTGGGCTGATGTAAGTGTTTGTAACATTGCTGAGGGCACACTGAGCAAATAGCAATCTTTTATTAATCATATCAAGTATCGAAGAGGATTAGGACAAATGTACGGTTGATCGTGAAAGCAGCTGAGAATCACCCGGAACATTCTGTAAATACCGGACTTGCAGGAGCTGTGGAGTAGGAGGGGAGGAGGATGTGAAAGACTCCGAGACCACGAACACGCTGACTCACTTATGCTGAAAGACTGGAGCGACTAGGCTTGTATACACTGGAATTTAGAAGGATGAGAGGGGATCTTATCGAAACATATAAGATTATTAAGGGGTTGGACAGGTTAGAGGCAGGAAACATGTTCCCAATGTTGGGGGAGTCCAGAACCAAAGGCCACAGTTTAAGAATAAGGGGTAGGCCATTTAGAATGGAGATGAGGAAAAACTTTTTCAGTCAGAGAGTTGTGAATCTGAGGAATTCTCTGCCTCAGAAGGCAGTGGAGGCCAATTCTCTGGATGCTTTCACGAGAGAGCTAGATAGAGCTCTTAAGGATAGCAGAGTCAGGAGGTATGGGGAGAAGGCAGGAACGGGGTACTGATTGTGGATGATCAGCCATGATCACATTGAATGGCGGTGGTGGCTCGAAGGGCTGAATGGCCTCCTCCTGCACCTATTGTCTATTGTCTATTGTCATCCCACCACAACCAGAGAGCAGTGCTGAACTACTATCTACCTCTTTGATGTTCCGCGGACTATCCTTGATCGGACTTGGCAGGCTTTACCTTGCTCTAAACGCTATTCCCTTACCATGTATCTATACACTGTAAATAGATCGACCGCAATCATGTATAGGAAAAGATGCTGGTTTAAATCAAAGGTAGACACAAAATGCTGGAGTAACTCAGCAGGACAGGCAGCATCTCTGGAGAGAAGGAATGGGTCACGTTTCGGGTCGAGACCCTTCTTCAGAAATGTCACCCATTCCTTCTCTCCCGAGATGCTGCCTGACCCGCTGAGTTACTCCAGCATTTTGGGTCTACCTGTAATCATGTATTGTCTTTCTGCTGACTGGTTAGCACGCAACAAAAAGCTTTTCACTGTACCTCGGTACATGTAACAATAAACTAAACGAAACTGAGCTGTAGGGTGAGGTTGAACAATGAGACGGTCTGTTCTACAGAGAGCGTGCTGACTGTCGTACATTTCTTCGCTGGTGGTTGAACAATGAATTGGTGCCCTGCCATATTGTTCAAAGAAAAACCAACAGTGGACATCAGTTTAAGGTGAGATGGGGGGGGGAAAGATTCAATAGGAACCTGAGGGGTAACCTTTTCACAAAGGGTGGTGGGTGTATGGAATGAGCTGCCGGAGGAGGTAGTTGAGGAAGGGACTATCACAAGGTTTAAGAAACATTCGGACAGGCACATGGATAGGACATGTTTGCAGAGATGGGCCAAGCCTGTGGGACTAGTGTAGTTGGGGCATGTTGGCCGGCGTGGGCAAGAAGGGCCTTGTTCACGCTGTATTGCTCTACCTCTATGGCTATATTTGAAGGGGGATAGAAACATAAAAACATAGAAAATAAGTGCAGGAGGAGGCCATTCGGCCCTTTGAGCCAGCACCACCATTGTGATCATGGCTGATCATCCACAATCGGTAACCTGTGCCCAACCTCTCCCCATATCCCTTGATTCCACTAGCCCCCAGAACTCTATCTAACTAAAGACATGTTTCCTGTACCCTGACCTTTATTTACACCTGCATCACTAAAAAAAGGTTCAGTCTGAAGAAGGGTCTCGACCCGAAACGTCACCCATTCCTTCTCTCCTGAGATGCTGCCTGACCCGCTGAGTTACTCCAGCATTTTGTGACTAAAAAAAGGTTGGCTCTTTGATGTTGGTGGGATCTTGTAGTTTGGCTACTCATGAGTTCCTAAGTTCATAAGTGATAGGAGCAGAATTAGGCCATTCTGCCCATCAAGTCTACTCCGCCATTCACTCATGGCTGATCTATCTCTCCCTCCTAACCCCATTCTCCTGTACACACCTTTCTCTGTCCAGCTGTTACATTGATGAAATATTGGATTTACCTACTGTGATTCAGATTAGGTGTGTTGCGGTCGGCAGTATAAAGAGAGATATCGTTCTTGGAACAGTGAAATTCGAAGATAAGATGTACAAATACTTTTCTGTCTTGCAGACAGTGTCTGGCTTCCGGAGTATGTTTCAAGTCAAGAAGTCACAACCATGCAGTACGATCCCTCATTAGAAATAAGTAGGAAGGAACTGCAGATGCTGCTTTACGCCGAAGATAGACACAAAATGTTGGAGTAACTCAGTGGGTCAGGCAGCATGGGTCAACCGAAACGTCACCTATCCATGTTCTCCAGAGATGCTGCCTGACCTGCTGAGTTACTCCAGCACTCTGTGAAACGTCACCTATCCATGTTCTCCACAGATGCTGCCTGACCTGCTGAGCTACTCCAGCACTTTGTGTCTATCTCATTAAAGATAATACATCTGGTTCTGATCCATGTAGATCGGTGATATCTCTTCCCTTCCACCCATTACAAGTGTATCAACTGATGACATTTTGAACTGATGAAGGGCCAATTGCAACTTTGGGATGGGATCTGAAACGTGGCAGTGGACTGGGGTGATGGTGGTCGGAGAAAAGATTCCAGCGTGAATCTGGACTCCCCGCAATCTGAACGATCGAATGAATGAATGACACTTTCTAGTCGCATGAACTTGCCACAGTGGCATTCTTTGTTTTGCATTCAATCCACAAGTTTGCAAAGAGTTGCCATAGGGTGCCCACAAAGTGTTCCTTATCGTCTTGATGGTCCCTCTTTGTAATTAGAGGCCCCCCCACATCGGGCCCCCCTTTGTTCTCACCCCCCCCCCCACACTGTGTCCCCCTTTGTTCTCACCCCCCCCCACTGTGTCCCCCTTTGATCCCCCCCACACTGTGTCCCCCTTTGATCTCACCCCCCCCACACTGTGTCCCCCTTTGATCCCCCCCACACTGTGTCCCCCTTTGATCCCCCCCCACACTGTGTCCCCCTTTGATCTCACCCCCCCCACACTGTGTCCCCCTTTGATCTCACCCCCCCACACTGTCCCCCTTTGTTCCCCCCCCCACTGTGTCCCCCTTTGTTCCCACCCCCCCCAAACTGTGTCCCCCTTTGATCCCCCCCCACACTGTGTCCCCCTTTGTTCCCCCCCCACTGTGTCCCCCTTTGTTCCCACCCCCCCCACACTGTCCCCCTTTGTCCCCCCCACACTGTGTCCCCCTTTGTTCTCACCCCCCCACACTGTGTCCCCCTTTGTTCACCCCCCCACACTGTGTCCCCCTTTGTTCACCCCCCCACACTGTGTCCCCCTTTGTTCACCCCCCCACACTGTGTCCCCCTTTGTTCACCCCCCACACACTGTGTCCCCCTTTGTTCACCCCACCCCCCCACGCTGTCTCCCCCTTTGTTCCCACCCCCCACACACTGTGTCCCCCTTTGTTCACCCCCCACACACTGTGTCCCCCTTTGTTCACCCCCCCCACACTGTCCCCCTTTGTCCCCCCCACACTGTCCCCCTTTGTTCCCACCCCCCACACACTGTGTCTCCCTTTGTTCCCACCCCCCCCACACTGTCCCCCTTTGTCCCCCCCACACTGTGTCCCCCTTTGTTCCCACCCCCCCCACACTGTGTCCCCCTTTGTCCCCCCCACACTGTGTCCCCCTTTGTTCACCCCCCCCACACTGTCCCCCTTTGTCCCCCCCACACTGTGTCCCCCTTTGTTCCCACCCCCCACACACTGTGTCCCCCTTTGTTCCCACCCCCCCACACTGTGTCCCCATTTGTCCCCCCCACACTGTGTCCCCCTTTGTTCCCACCCCCCACACACTGTGTCCCCCTTTGTTCCCACCCCCCACACACTGTGTCCCCCTTTGTTCACCCCCCCCACACTGTCCCCCTTTGTCCCCCCCACACTGTGTCCCCCTTTGTTCCCACCCCCCACACACTGTGTCCCCCTTTGTTCCCACCCCCCCCACACTGTGTCCCCCTTTGTCCCCCCCACACTGTGTCCCCCTTTGTTCACCCCCCCCACACTGTCCCCCTTTGTCCCCCCCACACTGTGTCCCCCTTTGTTCCCACCCCCCACACACTGTGTCCCCCTTTGTTCACCCCCACACACTGTGTCCCCTTTTGTTCCCACCCCCCCACACTGTGTCCCCTTTTGCTCCCACCCCCCCACACTGTGTCCCCCTTTGTTCCCACCCCCCCACACACTGTGTCCTCCTTTGTTCACCCCCCACACACTGTGTCCCCTTTTGTTCCCACCCCCCCCACACTGTGTCCCCCTTTGTTCACCCCACACTGTGTCCCCCTTTGTTCTCACCCCCCCCACACTGTGTCCCCCTTTGTCCCCCCCACACTGTGTCCCCCTTTGTCCCCACCCCCCCACACTGTGTCCCCCTTTGTTCCCACCCCCCACACACTGTGTCCCCCTTTGTTCCCACCCCCCCACACTGTGTCCCCCTTTGTTCACCCCCCACACACTGTGTCCCCCTTTGTTCACCCCCCCCACACTGTCTCCCCCTTTGTTCCCACCCCCCCACACTGTGTCCCCCTTTGTTCACCCCCCCCACACTGTGTCCCCCTTTGTTCACCCCCCACACACTGTGTCCCCTTTTGTTCCCACCCCCCCACACTGTCTCCCCCTTTGTTCCCACCCCCCCACACTGTGTCCCCCTTTGTTCACCCCCCACACACTGTGTCCCCCTTTGTTCACCCCCCCCACACTGTCTCCCCCTTTGTTCCCACCCCCCACACACTGTGTCCCCCTTTGTTCACCCCCCCCACACTGTGTCCCCCTTTGTTCACCCCCCCCACACTGTCTCCCCCTTTGTTCCCACCCCCCACACACTGTGTCCTCCTTTGTTCACCCCCCACACACTGTGTCCCCTTTTGTTCCCACCCCCCCACACTGTGTCCCCTTTTGTTCCCACCCCCCCACACTGTGTCCCCTTTTGTTCCCACCCCCCCACACTGTGTCCCCCTTTG
The DNA here is from genome assembly GCF_053455715.1 of Rhinoraja longicauda. Lineage (NCBI taxonomy): Eukaryota > Metazoa > Chordata > Chondrichthyes > Rajiformes > Arhynchobatidae > Rhinoraja > Rhinoraja longicauda. The sequence continues at coordinate 28,647,330 of NC_135983.1, read as the reverse complement.
TTCCCACCCCCCACACACTGTGTCCCCCTTTGTCCCCACCCCCCCACACTGTGTCCCCCTTTGTCCCCCCACACACTGTGTCCCCCTTTGTCCCCACCCCCCCACACTGTGTCCCCCTTTGTTCTCACCCCCCCACACTGTGTCCCCCTTTGTTCACCCCCCCACACTGTGTCCCCCTTTGTTCACCCCCCACACACTGTGTCCCCCTTTGTTCACCCCACCCCCCCACGCTGTCTCCCCCTTTGTTCCCACCCCCCACACACTGTGTCCCCCTTTGTTCACCCCCCACACACTGTGTCCCCCTTTGTTCACCCCCCCCACACTGTCCCCCTTTGTCCCCCCCACACTGTCCCCCTTTGTTCCCACCCCCCACACACTGTGTCTCCCTTTGTTCCCACCCCCCCCACACTGTCCCCCTTTGTCCCCCCCACACTGTGTCCCCCTTTGTTCCCACCCCCCCACACTGTGTCCCCCTTTGTCCCCCCCACACTGTGTCCCCCTTTGTTCACCCCCCCCACACTGTCCCCCTTTGTCCCCCCCACACTGTGTCCCCCTTTGTTCCCACCCCCCACACACTGTGTCCCCCTTTGTTCCCACCCCCCCACACTGTGTCCCCATTTGTCCCCCCCACACTGTGTCCCCCTTTGTTCCCACCCCCCACACACTGTGTCCCCCTTTGTTCCCACCCCCCACACACTGTGTCCCCCTTTGTTCACCCCCCCCACACTGTGTCCCCCTTTGTCCCCCCCACACTGTGTCCCCCTTTGTCCCCCCCACACTGTGTCCCCCTTTGTTCACCCCCCCCACACTGTCCCCCTTTGTCCCCCCCACACTGTGTCCCCCTTTGTTCCCACCCCCCACACACTGTGTCCCCCTTTGTTCACCCCCACACACTGTGTCCCCTTTTGTTCCCACCCCCCCACACTGTGTCCCCTTTTGCTCCCACCCCCCCACACTGTGTCCCCCTTTGTTCCCACCCCCCCACACACTGTGTCCTCCTTTGTTCACCCCCCACACACTGTGTCCCCTTTTGTTCCCACCCCCCCCACACTGTGTCCCCCTTTGTTCACCCCACACTGTGTCCCCCTTTGTTCTCACCCCCCCCACACTGTGTCCCCCTTTGTCCCCCCCACACTGTGTCCCCCTTTGTCCCCACCCCCCCACACTGTGTCCCCCTTTGTTCCCACCCCCCACACACTGTGTCCCCCTTTGTTCCCACCCCCCCACACTGTGTCCCCCTTTGTTCACCCCCCACACACTGTGTCCCCCTTTGTTCACCCCCCCCACACTGTCTCCCCCTTTGTTCCCACCCCCCCACACTGTGTCCCCCTTTGTTCACCCCCCCCACACTGTGTCCCCCTTTGTTCACCCCCCACACACTGTGTCCCCTTTTGTTCCCACCCCCCCACACTGTCTCCCCCTTTGTTCCCACCCCCCCACACTGTGTCCCCCTTTGTTCACCCCCCACACACTGTGTCCCCCTTTGTTCACCCCCCCCACACTGTCTCCCCCTTTGTTCCCACCCCCCACACACTGTGTCCCCCTTTGTTCACCCCCCCCCACACTGTGTCCCCCTTTGTTCACCCCCCCCACACTGTCTCCCCCTTTGTTCCCACCCCCCACACACTGTGTCCTCCTTTGTTCACCCCCCACACACTGTGTCCCCTTTTGTTCCCACCCCCCCACACTGTGTCCCCTTTTGTTCCCACCCCCCCACACTGTGTCCCCTTTTGTTCCCACCCCCCCACACTGTGTCCCCCTTTGTTCCCACCCCCCACACACTGTGTCCCCCTTTGTCCCCACCCCCCCACACTGTGTCCCCCTTTGTCCCCCCACACACTGTGTCCCCCTTTGTCCCCACCCCCCCACACTGTGTCCCCCTTTGTTCTCACCCCCCCACATTGTGTCCCCCTTTGTTCTCACCCCCCACACCCTGTGTCCCCCTTTGTTCTCACCCCCCCCCCCCCACGCCGGGTCCCCCGTTGTCCCCGTCTGACCTCCGACCCTCACAGGGCCCGGCCTGGTCTGCCCGCTGCTGAGTCCTCTCTTGGGCGGCGCTGCTCGCTCCATCTCTCTGAATCCTCGATTTTCCTCTTCAAATAATTAAAGAAGTCACGTTGAATTTCGTTTATTGTCACGTGTACCGAGGTACAGTGAAAAGCTTTGATGCGTGCTAACCAGGCAGCAGAAAGACAACACATGGTTACTATCAAGCCGGGTTAGGGGCAGGGGTGGGCTTTGTTGAATTGAGTTGAGTTTAGTTCATTGTCACGTGTACCGAGGCGAGGTACAGTGAAAAGCTTTTGTTGTGTGCTAACCTGTTAGCAACGTAAGCTTTTCCCTGTACCTCAGTACACGTGACAATAAACTCAACTCAACTCAACTTATAAAGCGGTATAGTGTGGAAACAGGCCCTTCGGCCCAACTTGCCCACACTGGCCAACATGTCCCAGCTACACTAGTCCCACTGGCCTGCGTTTGGTCCATATCCCTCCAAACCTGTCCTATCCATGTACCTGTCTAACTGTTTCTTAAACATTGGGATAGTCCCTGCCTCAACTACCTCCTCTGGCAGCTCGTTCCATACACCCACCACCCTCTGTGTGAAAACGTTACCCCTCAGATTCCGATCTCCACAACACAACTCAGCAAAGCTCACTGCAGCCATGGCGTAGAGAGAGTGGGCGTGGACTCCCAACGAACCAACATTCATTCCCCTGACAGAACAGGTGCAGGAACAAACACTGACAGCTTCTGTGCCACGGATACGTGGAAGATCACCTTTCACACTGAGGTGCGATGTAAGCTGGAGATGGCTTTGGTGTGGAATGCAGGAAGCTCGATAGTGGGCCTTGGAATTATTTCAGATTCCATAAACCTGCCAAAACGAACAGGTTTCAAGGAAGTGGTGAAGAAAATGATAAATAACTTGCAGCAGTTTAGAGCTTCCCGTTCATTTAGGATGGGGCCTCAGGCAGGTCAGTAATCTTCATGGATATTATGTAATACTCTCCACACGGGCGGTCACAGTGACACAGCGGTAGAGTTGCTGCCTTACAGCGAATGCAGCGCCGGAGACCCGGGTTCCATCCCGACTACGGGTGTTGTCTTTACAGAGTTTGTACGTTCTCCCCGTGACCTGCGTGGGTTTTCTCCGAGATCTTATGTTTCCTCCCACACTCCAGGTTTGCATGTTAATCGGCTGGGTAAATGTAAAAAATTGCCCCTAGTGGGTGTAGGATAGTGTTAGTGTGCGGGGATCGCTGGTCGGCGCGGAACCGGTGGGCCGAAAGGGCCTGTTTCCACACTGTATCTCTGAACTAAACCTGAAATGTCACCTATCCTTATTCTCCAAAGATGATGCCTGACCTACTGAGTTACTCCATAACTTTGTGTCTTAATTTGTAAACCAGCATCTGCAGTTCCTTATTTCTCCTTTCTTACATGACTGGCTCGGATCAGCTATTTCACGTCTGTGACTGAACCCTGCTTGTCCCTGTTCTGAGTGTCACTGTAGTACATTGCACCCATTATCAAACTTAATCAGTGCACAATGAACTCTCCATGATTTGGGGCTACAGGATATTATCTGGCATCGGCTTTATTCACCTTTCACAAGCTGGTTGATACGCCGTGCATGTGATCTATTCTATCTCCACTTTCTCATTCACGTGGCAAAGTTATAAGTTCATAAGCCGTTGGAGCAGAAGTAGGCCATTCGGCCCATCGAGTCTGCTCCGTCATTCATTCATTTTATTCAAAACCCACTCCAGGTTCCACATGTGTGTTGATGACCAGCTTCTCACCAATATCTCCCGTGACCCTTCTACTGAATGCTCTTGGTTACAATCCTTATCCAACATCCCAACAAGTTTGTACCTTCACTGCCACTGCCTTTGTCCCCAAAATAAACTCAGTTTTTTTCTTCCAGTTCCATTCCTCTTCTTCACCAACATTTTTTTTTAGAGATACAGTGCAGAAACAGGCCATTCGACCCACCGGGTCCGCGCCGCCCAGCGATCCCCGCACACTAACACTATCCTACATCCACTAGGGACAATTTTTACATTTGCCCAGCCAATTAACCTACAAACCTGTACGTCTTTGGAGTGTGGGAGGAAACTGAAAATCTCGGAGAAAACCCACGCAGGTCACGGGGAGAACGTACAAACTCCGTACAGTACAGCACCCGTAGTCGGGATCGAACCTGAGTCTCCGGCGCTGCATTCGCTGTAAGGCAGCAACTCTACCACTGTGCCACCGTGCCGCCCAACATCTGACATGGAACCAGATATTTAGAGCCGTGAAGAAAGCATTATCTTGTTGGTGGCCCAAGCTACAGTTAAGACAGACACAAAATGGTGGGGTAACTCAGCAAGTCAGGCAGCATCTCTAGAGATAAGGAACAGGTGACATTTTGGGTTGAGAGCCTTCTTCAGACCAAAACATCACCTATTCCTTTTCTCCAGATCCCGAATACGGGTGCTGTCTGTGCGGAGTTTGTACGTTCTCACCATGACTGTGTGGGTTTTCTCCGAGATCTTCGGTTTCCTTCCAAAAACGTGCAGGTTTGCAGGCTAATTAGCTTGGCGTAAATGTAAATTGTCCGTAGTGTGTGTAGGATAGTGCTAATGTGTGGGGATCGCTGGTCAGCGTGGACTCGGTGGGCCGAAGGGCCTGTTTCCGTGCTGTACCTCTAAACTAAACTAAATGACGGGTGGAAGCTCAGGAACAGCAATCTGACTTTGCAATCTGCATTACTCAGCTCAGAGCCAGCAAGTTCCACGCATGGCATTCCTGCAGTTTCACAATCCTGCTGCATTTCTGAATGAAAGGTTGTCATTCAACATATAAAAGTGTGGACGTTTAGGGCTCGGCTGGAATTTGGCAGAGCTCAGAGCGGCCACAAGCCCAGTCTGTGAGGGATAGTTCAGGCCCTGTCAGACTACATGAGCTGGCAGTGGTCGAACACTAAACTCCAGGCACTGCGACCCGCTGAAGCTTTGATTTACATCTCCGTCAGATACTGCCCAGGGGCCAGCGGACATTTTTGTGTTTGTGCCAAATGAGCTCCGAAAAGATGTTTCCTGCAGACAATCATTTCATCGTTTGCTTTCCTTCTTCACTGGTTTCAGTGTCAGTGAAGTGCAGCTGGAGATATTTCAGCACCGGCAGGGACAACTCATTCAGGGTCTCGACGAGGGTTGCCAACTTCCTCACTCCCAAATAAGGGACAAAGGGTGACGTCACCGCCCCATGTGACCTCACCCAGCCAGCGGCCGTGGGCTCCCGCTCCACCAATGACGTCCGCCCGGGCCGTGAGGCGGGTTGCTACGCAACCTCTGTTAGGTGGCACCCGGGCCTCCGGGCCGACATTGTCCAGGCCTACAGTGTCCGGGCCTACAGTGGCTAGGCCTACAGCGGCCACGGGTCTACAGTGTCCGGGCCTACAGTGGCCAGGCTTACAGCGCCCCCGGGTCTACAGTGTCCAGGCCTACAGTGTCCGGGGTTACAGTGTCCGGGCCTACAGTGTCCAGACCTACAGCGCCCCCGGGTCTACGGTGTCCGGGTCTACAGCGCCCCCGGGCCTAGAGTGTCCAGGCCTACAGTGTCCGGGCCTACAGTGTCCAGGCCTACAGTGTCCAGACCTACAGCGCCCCCGGGCCTATAGTGTCCGGGTCTACAGCGACCCCGGGCCTACAGTGTCCAGGCCTACAGTGTCCAGACCTACAGCGCCCCCGGGCCTACAGTGTCCGGGTCTACAGCGCCCCCGGGCCTACAGTGTCCGGGCCTACAGCGGCCCCGGGCCTACAGTGTCTGGGCCGACAGTGTCCAGGCCTACAGCGGCCCCTGGGTCTATGGTGTCCGGGCCTACAGCGCCCCCACGCCTAATACCATTCAAGGGCGGTCCCGTACGGGACAAACCAATTTAGCCCAAAATACGGGATGTCCCAGCTAATACGGGCCAGTTGGCAACCCTAGTCTCGCCCCAAAGCATCACCCATTCCTTCTCTCCAGAGATACTCCCTGTCCCGCAGAGTCACTCCAGCATTTTGTGTCTCTCTTCGGTGTAAACCAGCATCTGCAGTTCCAAGTCATCAAGCATCAACATCACACCCATGGCAGACCTGTGAACTATCTGAAAGGTCACATCACTGCAGGGCAGCACGGTGGCGCAGCGGTAGAGCTGCTGCCTCACAGCGTCAGGGACCCGGGTTCCATCCCGACTACGGGTGCTGTCTGTACGGAGTTTGTACGTTCTCTCCCTGACCCGCGTGGGTTTTCTCCGGGTGCTCCGGTTTCCTCTCACACTCCAAAGACGTGCAGGCATGTAGGTAAATTGGCTTGGTATAAGTGTAAATTGTCCCTAGTGTGTGTAGGACTGTGCTAATGAACGGGGATCGCTGGTCGGTGTGGACTCGATGGGCCGAAGGGCCTGTTTCCACGCTGTATCTTTAAAACTAAAAACTAAAACTGAAAACTAAATCCCCATTTTGTATTCATAGAAGAGTGTAGAATGAGACAGCGTGTCCAACCCAAGATGGCCCCCGACATAGCACATGGGGCGAAGGGTTGGAGTAGGCTCGGGTCCCACAATGGATCAAGATAGCCGTGATCCAAAGGCCATCCCGGCTCCAGGCATTCATTCCACATGAAGTAATTTGTATGTCTCGGTGTTGCCTGAGGTTAAGGCACTACAAGCCTCAGGCTGGGAAGCAAGGTCTCATTTGGAAGGAACAGATGTGGTTGGAGATTGAAAGTGAGGTAATCCATTTATTTTCGATGGGGCTGATCAAACAATGGTCTGCACCAGCAGAGGCAGTTTCCTGGCCAATAAAAGATTTACTAGGTAACAGCAGCAGGCATGTTAATGATGTAGTCGAGAAAGGATTTGCCTTCTGCTTAATGTTCTTTTCAGCCCGTTGATATCATCAGGTTGAGAGGTGAGGTAAGAGTTTGTGTCGGAGCATGACTTGTGTGTAATGTCTTAGCAACCCCCAGCCAGGGCACTGAGCTGACCTCTGCCTCCCTCTTGTCAGCCAAGGACACACTGGCAAAGCTCTCCACTGCAGCGGGTCAGGCAGCATCAGTGGAGAACATGGATAGGTGACGTTTCACAGAGTGCTGGAGTAACTCAGCGGGTCAGGCAGCATCAGTGGAGAACATGGATAGGTGACGTTTCATAGAGTGCTGGAGTAACTCAGCGGGTCAGGCAGCATCTGTGGAGAACATGGATAGGTGACGTTTCATAGAGTGCTGGAGTAACTCAGCGGCTCAGGCAGCATCTGTGGAGAAGGAATGGCTGACGTTTAGGGCTGAGACCTTTCTTCAGATTGAGGGTCAGGGGAGAGGGAGACATAGAGATATGGAAGGTAAGGTGTGAAATCGAGACATAGAGTGTTGCAGAACTCGACGGAGAGAGAACTTCTAAGTAGGCATACAAACAGAAACATGTTGTGATTAGAGTTAGCCAAAGCCGCCCATCTCGAGTAAATAATTGAAACGTTAAACCAAAGCAAATTAAAGGAATGTTATTTATGCTTCTTTCTCTCCAAATCCACAAGCATCCATCAAAATCAAGGGGTCTCAAGTTCTGTGCCTGATTTCACCTGGTCCAGGAAATCAAAGATCTCGGAAAAACCCTACGCAGGTCACGGGGAGAACGTACAAACTCCGTACAGACAGCACCCGTAGTTGGGATTGAACCCAGGTCTCTGGCGCTGTAAGCGCTGTAAGGCAGCAACTCTACCTCTGCGCCACCGTGCCACTCTTGCCATGTACTGCTGAAGGGTTGGACATCAACCCACTGTCAACCCACTGTCAGTGGGATTATATTCCGTCTGTAGCCGGTACAAAGACCGAAAATAGGACAGAGGTTGTCCGGGCCGACATTCTGTCAGACAGATATTCAATTAATCACCAGTGGCTCAACACAGCTGTTTGACGCTGGCCGCCAATCATGCCATCACTTAACTTTAAGGGGGGAACAAGGAAACCAGCTTTGTAACTTCATCCTAAAACATCTTAGGCCGAAAGAATGATATCCTTTACTTCACATTTTTAGCAACTTTTCCACCGTAAACATGAAGAAGTTCCCAGCACGGCCGGCAAGTGTATTGTGCACTAGTCCCACACTGTCCATTGGTAGAAACAAGGAACTGCAGGTGCTGGTTAATACACAAAGGAACAGCATCCCTCTCCCCATCAGAACTGCCCCCTCCATCGACTCCTTTAAGTCCAGGCTCAAAACCTATTTCTACTCCCTAGCGTTTGAGGCTCATTGAGGAGGCGCTGTGAACTGTTTGCGTGCTACTGTATGTTTCATTTTTTTTCCTTAGTACCTAATCAGATGTACAGCACTTTGGTCAACGTGGGTTGTTTTTAAATGTGCTATACAAATAAAATTGACTTGACTTGACTTGACAAAAGGACACAGAGTGCTGGAGTAACTCAGCGGGTCAGGCAGCATCTGTGGAGAACATGGATAGGTGACGTTTCAGGTCACGACCCTTCTTCAGGCTGATTGTGAAGGGGGAGATGAAAGCTGGAACAGGGGAGAGGATAGACAAAGCAAGTGATTGGTGGATATAGGCGAGGGCTGGGTTGATAGGCAGATGGTTGGAATAAAGGTCAGAGGTAAGAGCAGAAGGTATTAGAGAGGCTGTTACCAACATCCTCCAGCCCCCTACATCCCACCTGCACTCCCAGCTATTTCCCCCCTAATTGAAGGGTCTCAATCTGAAACGTCACCTATCCGTGTTCTCCAGAGATGCTGCCTGACCCACTGAGTTACTCCAGCTCTCTGTGAAACGTCACCTATCCATGTTCTCCAGAGATGCTGCCTGACCCGCTGAGTTACTCCTGCACTCTGTTTTTTGCTGTAGGTTTAGTTTAGTTTTAATAATAAACTAAACCAAACCTGGAACAAAAAAATAAGCTGCTGGAGGAACTCAGCAGATCAGACAGTATCTGTGGAGACAAAGAGGCAGTGAACGGCTTGGGTCAGGACCCGCATCAGATCTGATGCAATTTGGTGCACTTTGTAGAGAATTAAAACAAAATAAGCACTCCTCATTTGCACCTTATGGAATAACCCCTCTGTCCTCCGAATACTTTCTGTGGAAGAAACTCACATACGTTACAGCGCTCCGAAACATTTCCTTTCATTATAATTCAGCAGAATTCCAATCGACTACATCATGACCCATTTACACCTAATGGATCAAATGCTTTCCAATCTATTGCCAAACATCGGTCTGGCTAGCTCATTCTGACTAGACCAGCTAAACCTGGGCGGCAATGTGGCTCAGCGGTAGAGTTGCTGCCTCACAGCGCTTCAGCTCCAGAGACCCGGGTTCCATCCTGACTACAGGTGCTGTCTGTGCGGAGTTTAGAGAATAGAACTGGTGTAAGGGAGATTGCTGGCCGGCATGGACCCGTTGGGCCGAAGGGCCTGTTTCTCTGCTCTATCTCTAAAAACTAAAATGAAGCAAAAGCTATTCATGGGTTTTCTCCAAGATCTTTGGTTTCCTCCCACATTCCAAATATGTACAGGTTTGTAGGTTAATTGACTTGGTATAAATGTAAAACATGGATAGGTGACGTTTCACAGAGTGCTGGAGTAACTCAGCGGGTCAGGCAGCATCTGTGGAGAACATGGATAGGTGACGTTTCACAGAGTGCTGGAGTAACTCAGCGGGTCAGGCAGCATCTGTGGAGAACGTGGATAGGTGACGTTTCAGATTGAGACCCTTCTTCAATTAGGGGAGAAATAGCTGGGAGTGCAGGTGGAGTGTAGGGGGGTCTCAAACACAGACTCGGTGGGCCACAGGGCCTGTTTCCACGCTGTATCTCTAATCTAAACTGAACTAAACTAAACAAAATGAACAGCAGATGCTGCTTTATGAGTTTTTGACCCATTGAGTTACTCCCGCACTTTGTGTGTTGCTCAAGACTCCAGCATTTCCTCGTGTCTCCATTTTACTGTTCCACTGTAGAATCTTCTCCCCTGGGACCTGACCTCTGATCGCTGGTCGGTGCGGACTCGGTGGGCTCATGGGGCTGTTTCCATGTGCTGAATCTCTAAAAAACTGAAACTAAAAAGCACGTTTCCACTGCAAAATCTCGTTCCAAGTGTAAGGCACTTGTACGAAGCTCTCTTCCTCTCTGTGAACGGAGGTCTGTGGCCCCTCTTTCCCTGCTCCCCCTCTGTGATAACTGCTGCTCCCCCGCCTATACCACCATGTTATCAACCTATCACTTGCCAGCTGTGGTCTCATCCCCACCCCCCCCCATCCCCCACACTTCCCCGCTCTCTCCCCCAGCCCCCCAAACCACAACCAGTCTGAAGAAGGGTCCCGACCCCAAACGCCCCCCATCCATTCCTTGATTAGTACAGGTGTCAGGGGTTATGGGGAGAAGGCAGGAGAATGGGGTTAGGAGGGAGAGATAGATCAGCCATGATTGAATGGCGGAGTAGACTCGATGGGCCGAATGGCCTAATTATGCTCCTATAACTTATGAACTGAAACGTCGCCCATTCCTTTTCTCCTGCCTGCCCTGCTGAGTTACTCCAGCACTTTGTGTCCGTCTTCGGTGTAAACTAGCATCTGCAGTACCTTTTTTTAAATTTAAATTCAGAAATCGCTTCCACTTGCCACATAAAACAAACGATTCTGTTGAAGGGTGTGAGCTGTGTGTTTATGTGGGACCTTTCCCAACACCACCACATCTCCAAGAACGTTGCAGCCAATTATTTTTGAAGGGTGCTCACTCCAGTTGGGGAATACAGAAGCCAAAGTTCCACAAACACCAATTAATAAATAGCAAGAGAATTTGTTTTAGAGATGGTAGTTGAGACATAAACATTGCTACAAACACTCGGTCAGCTTCTTCCGTTATCATGGCAACTGGCTGGCTGGCAGTGAGACCCGTCCGTCAACAAATGCCACCCACCCACACTTTCTTAGCGTTCGCTTAGTTTTAGTTCAGTTTATAGAAACAGCGCGGAGATGGGCCCTTCGGCCCACCAAGTCCATGCCGACCAGCGGCCCCCGCACACTAACACTATCCTACACACACTAGGGACAATTTACAATTATACCAAAGCCCACTAACCTCCAGACCTGCACGTCTACAGAGTGCGAGAGGAAACCAGGAGACAACGTTTACATTTTACACCGAAGCCAATTAACCGACAAACCAGCACATCTACGGAGTGTGGGAGGAAAGCGAAGATCTCGGGGGGAACCCACGCGGTTCACGGGGAGAACGTACAAACTCCGTGCCCTTATCCGTAGTCGGGATGGACCCTGATCTCTGGCGCTGTAAGACAGTAACTCCACCGCTGTGCCACCGTGACACCCTTTTGTGGTTTTTTTTTTTTTTTCCAGAAATTCCCATTAAAAATCTCTCCAGCTGAACCAGCAAAGTGGAATTACAGAATTATATTCCAGCGTTCTGGCATTATGTGGATTTTTTAACACCTGAGACAATGTTGCTCGAACAATTGATCTCCCACAAGCAGACTGAAGTGAAATCAGCATTTCTTTTGGGCGGCACGGTGGCGCAGCGGTAGAGTTGCTGCCTCACAGCGCCAGAGACCCGGGTTCCATCCTGACCACGGGCGCTGTCTGTACGGAGTTTGTACGTTCTCCCCGTGACCTGCGTGGGTTTTCTCCGGGTGCTCCGGTTTCCTCCCACACTCCAAAGACGTCCAGGTTTGTTGGTTAATTGGCTTTGGTATCAGTGTAAATTGTCTCTGGGGTGTGTAGGGTAGTGTTAGTGTGTGGGGATCGCTGGTCGGAGCGACCTTGTTGGACCAAAAGGGCCTGTTTCTGTGCTGTATCTCCAAACTAACCGAAAGTAATGGATAAAACGTGTCCTTTGAGGACACACTCTCTCTCTTTCTCTCTCCCTCTCCCTATCCCTCTCCCTATTTGTGTCCCTCCCTCTCACTCTCCCACCCTCACTGCCTCTCTCTCCCCCTCTCTCTCACTCTCTCTCTCCCTCTCTCTCCCTCTCTCTCCCTCTCCTTCTTTCTATCTCTCTCACTCCCCCCTCTCTCCCTCTACCCCTCTCTCTCTCCCTCTCTCCCTCCCTCTCTCTCTCTCTCTCCCCCTCTCTCTCTCTCTCACAGGCATCCCCAGGTTCCCCATCACCCCCTGTACCGCTGTATCTCCGCTGCTCTGCACAGCACTCCAGCTCCTTACATGTTTAGTGTGTGAGTCTGTCTGTAGATTAGTTCCACTTCTGCTCTCACAGCTCATTTACAAAGGTGTGCCCACGTTGTGCAGATTGACCCCACCCTGCCATGTCTGGGGCTTGTTAGGAACATATCTGCAGCAACCAGAAACAAACAGTCTCTGATCATCATTCTTCCGCTGATGGAACTTTCCCCACATCTCCCCGGGCTCCTCCTCCCTGCAGCTTGCCAAGGTGGTGGGGCATCAGTCACAGCTTGCCAAGGTGGTGGGGCATCAGTCACAGCTTGCCAAGGTGGCCAGGCATCAGTCACAGCTTGTCAAGGTGGTGGGGCGTCCGTCACAGCTTGCCAAGGTGGTGGGGCGTCCGTCACAGCTTGCCAAGGTGGTGGGGCATCAGTCACAGCTTGTCAAGGTGGCCAGGCATTAGTCACAGCTTGCCAAGGTGGCCGGGCATCAGTCACAGCTTGCCAAGGTGGCCGGGCATCAGTCACAGCTTGTCAAGGTGGTGGGGCATGTCACAGCTTGTCAAGGTGGTGGGGCATCAGTCTTAGCTTGCCAAGGTGGTGGGGCGTCCGTCACAGATTGCTTCAACCTTCAAATATAGATTTTTTTCATATTTAGAATTAGAGATACAGCGCGGAAACAGGCCCTTCGGCCCACCGAGCTAGCGCCGCCCAGCGATCCCCGCACATTAACACTATCCTACACACACTAGGGACAATTTTTATATTTACCCAGCCAATTAACCTACATACCTGAACGTTTTTGGAGTGTGGGAGGAAACCGAAGATCTCGGAGAAAACCCACGCAGCTCACGGGGAGAACGTACAAACTCCGTACAGACGGCGCCCGTAGTCGGGATCGAACTCGGGTCTCCGGCGCTGCATTCGCTGTAAGGCAGCAACTCTACCGCTACGCCACCGTGCCGCACTTGAGATTTCATCAAACCATAAACAGATGAAGAAGTTGTATTTAGGATAAAAACTGCAGATGCTGGTTAATATCGAAGGTAGACACAAAATGCTGGAGTAACTCAGCGGGTCAGGCAGCATCTCGGGAGAGAAGGAATGGGTGACGTTTCGGGTGGAGACCCTTCTTCCTAAGAAGTTATATTTGTTCAGGGCCATGGATATCGTTGGTAGTTACTGCCCATCCTCAGTTGCCTGTTAAATAAGGAGGCAATTGGACGAGTTCACCCCATTAGTTTGTTTTAGTTTAGAGATACAATACAGAAACAGGCCATTCAGCCCACCGAGTCCGCATCGACCAGCGATCCCCGCACACAAATACTATCCTACATCCACTAAGGGCAGTTTACATTTTTATACCAAGCCAATTAACCCACAAACCTGTACCTCTTTGGAGAGTGGGAGGAAACTGAAGATGTTGGCGAAAAGCGACATGAAAATCGAATTAGAACGTACAAACTCCGTACAGACAGCACCCGTAGTCAGGATCGAACCCTGGTCTCTGGCGCTGTGAGGCAGCAACTCTACCGCTGCGCCACCGTGCTGCCCAGTGGCTCTGAAGTCACATATAACATCATATGAAAACGCACACCTCCAGATTCAGGGACAGTTTGGTGTTCAGCTTTTGTTGCGTGCTAACCAGTCAGCGCTAAGACGACACATGATTACAATCGAGCCATTCACAGTGTACGGATCGTGATAAGGGAATAACGTTTAGTGCAAGGTAAGGCCAGCAAAATCGGATCAAGGAGAGTCCGAGGGTCCCCAATGAGGTAGATAGTAGTTCAGCACTGCCCTCTGGTTGTGGTAGGGTGGTTCAGTTGCCTGATGACAGCTGGGAAGAAGCGGTCCAGTGCGGATGAACCAGCAGGTGTTAAAAGGCTCCAGTGAGACTCGAACCCATCGCTGGTCAGCTACATGTGCTAACTCATGCTTCCCTGTCGGCCTCAAATTACCCCTGGAGTCCGGGTGGGCGAGGCATGACGTCTGCCGCGTATTAGTTACTGAAACTAGGTCATGAAAGCTGAGCTGGGAACGAGCAGGAAAGAAAGTTAATACCAAACAACCCGACCTGGTCTCCAGCCAAATCCCAGCCCAAAGCAGCAGGCTTGTGTGTCCCACCAGCCTTGGCAAAGTCTTGTGTCTCTCCGCCTGTCCACTGTGTGTCTCAGCCTGTCCACTGTGTGTCTCAGCCTGTCCACTGTGTCTCTGTGCCTGTCCACTGTGTGTCTCAGCCTGTCCACTGTGTCTCTGTGCCTGTCCACTGTGTCTCTCAGCCTGTCCACTGTGTGTCTGCACCTGTCCACTGTGTGTCTGCACCTGTCCACTGTGTGTCTGCACCTGTCCACTGTGTGTCCACCTGTCCACTGTGTGTCTGCACCTGTCCACTGTGTCTGCACCTGTCCACTGTGTGTCTGCACCTGTCCACTGTGTGTCTCAGCCTGTCCACTGTGTCTCTGTGCCTGTCCACTGTGTCTGCACCTGTCCACTGTGTCTCTGTGCCTGTCCACTGTGTCTCTGTGCCTGTCCACTGTGTCTCTGTGCCTGTCCACTGTGTCTCTGTGCCTGTCCACTGTGTCTCTGTGCCTGTCCACTGTGTCTCTGCACCTGTCCACTGTGTGTCTCAGCCTGTCCACTGTGTCTCTGTGCCTGTCCACTGTGTCTCTGCGCCTGTCCACTGTGTGTCTCAGCCTGTCCACTGTGTCTCTGTGCCTGTCCACTGTGTCTCTGTGCCTGTCCACTGTGTCTCTCAGCCTGTCCACTGTATCTCTGCACCTGTCCACTGTGTGTCTTAGCCTGTCCACTTGTTCTCGTTCTAACCCTGTCTGCCCCACCCCCATCTCTGTTCATAAGTTCATGTGATAGCAGAATTAGGCCATTTGGCCCATCAAGTCTACTCCGCCATTCAATCATGGCTGATCTACCTTTCCCTCTCAACCCCATTCTCCTGCCTTCTCCCCATAACCCCTGACACCTGTACTAACGAGGAATCTATCTATCTCTGCCTTAAAGATATCCACTGACTTGGCCTCCACCACCGTTTGTGGCAAAGAATTCCACAGATTCACCACCCCCTGACTAGTGAAATTCCCCCTCATCTCCTTCCTAAAGGAACAGTTTCTTCCCAGCTGTTATCAGGCAACTGAACCATCCTATCACCAGCTAGAGAGCGGTCCTGAGCTACTATCTACCTCGTTGGAAACCTTCAAACTATCTTTAATCAGACTTGATTGGACTTTAACGCACTAAATATTCTACCCTTCATCCTGTATCTATGCACTGTGGACAGCTTGATAGTAAGGAGTCTGAAGAAGGGTCTCCACCCGAAATATCACCCATTCCTTCTCTCCAGAGATATTGCCTGACCCGCTGAGTTACTCCAGCATTTTGTGTCCACCTTCGGCCTGATAGTAATCACGTATAGTCTTTTCTTTGATTGGATAGCACGCAACAAAAAGCATTTCACTGCACCTCAACACAGGTGACAATAATAAGCTAAACCAAACTCTGAGATAGAAACATAGAAAACAGGTGCAGGAGTAGGCCATTCGGCCCTTCGAGCCAGCACCGCCATTCAATATGATCATGGCTGATCATCCACAATCAGTACCTCGTTCCTGCTTTCTCCCCATAATCCCTTGATTCCATTAGCCCTAAGAGCTAAATCTAACTCCCTCTTGAAAACATCTAGTGAATTGGCCTCCACTGCCTTCTGTGGCAGAGAATTCCACAGATTCACAACTCTCTGGGTGAAAAGGTTTTTCCTCATCTCAGTCCTAAATGGCCTCCCCCTTATTCTTAAACTGTGTGACCCCTTGTTCTGGACTCCCCCAACATGGGGAACATTTTTCAGAACAAAGAACACAGAGTGGTGGAGTCCACGCCTGCCCTCTCCCATTGACAGGCGGCTGATTGGAGAGGTAGGGAATGGGCCCCAGCGGTTCACAGGTACCTGTGAGCAGCCAAAGGTGAGGGAGGATCCCAGGCTGTATATGTGCCCTCCCCAGCCCACTGTGGCTGCACCAGCCGACCTTCACAGAACCCTGGCCCTCCATCCGTGTGTTTGCACACCTCCTGTCCGTCAGCTTCAAGCCCGCCTTCTCCCAATCTTTCAGTTTTTGTTTTAGTTTTAGTTTAGGAATACAGCGCGGAAACAGGCCCTTCGGCCCATCGGGCCCGTGCCGCCCAGCGATCCCCGCACACTAACACTATCCTACACCCACTAGGGAGAATATTTTACATT
This sequence comes from Rhinoraja longicauda, assembly GCF_053455715.1. Lineage (NCBI taxonomy): Eukaryota > Metazoa > Chordata > Chondrichthyes > Rajiformes > Arhynchobatidae > Rhinoraja > Rhinoraja longicauda. The sequence continues at coordinate 28,630,912 of NC_135983.1, read as the reverse complement.
TATACCAAGTCAATTAATCTACAAACCTGTATGTCTTTGGAGTGATGGAGGAAACCGAAGATCATGTAGAAAACCCACGCAGGTCACGGGGAGAACGTACAAACTCCGTACAGACAACGCCCGTACTCAGGTTCAAATCCGGGTGCATTCGCTGTAAGGCAGCAACTCTACCACTGCGCCACCGTGACCGCCCTTATCTCTGCCTTCTTCAGTCAGAGGGCAGTGAATCTGTGGGATTCAGTGCCACAGAAGGCTGTGGAGGCCGTCAGTGGATATATTTAAGGCAGAGATAGATAGATTCTTGATTAGTACGGGTGTCAGGGGTTATGGGGAGAAGGCAGGAGAATGGGGTTAGGAGGGAGAGATTGATCAGCCATGATTGAATGGTGGAGTAGACCTGATGGGCCGAATGGCTTAATTCTGCTCCTATCACTTATGATCTTCATGAGCCTTGTTGCTTGACCAGTCCATACAGCCCTTGAACGTAAAGGTGAAGACTCTTACGCCACAAGCTGGCCAATAGTGGGATGAAGCCGGACAGTCATACACCTCAGAGTAGGGTCGCCAACCGTCCCGTGTTAGCCGGGACATCCCGTATAGTGGGCTAAATTAGTTTGTCCCGCCCTTGTCCCGTATTAGTAGGGTTGCCAACTTCCTCACTCCCAAATAAGGGACAAAGGGTGAGGTCACATGGGGCGCGGGGCGGTGACGTCACCTTGTCCCGGATTTGGGAGTGAGGAGGTTGGCAACTCTACCTCAGAGACACCAGCTAGATCAGAGGTCACTGTGTGGAACCCCAGTCAAACGTAAGCCCATCGGTAACACAGCACTCCGCGTTCCCATCCCCTCACACACGTGAAACACCGGAGACAGACACAAAACGCTGGAGCAACTCAGCAGGACACGCAGCATCTCTGGAGAGAAGGAATGGGTGGCGTTTTGGGTCGAGACCCTTCTTCAGACTGATGGACACTAATCAAACACCTAATCAGCAAAGAAAGGAAAATGTTGACCTATGAAGTCCAACAGGGTTCACTTCAATTAATTCTCTTGCAGCAAAGAGGAAAATAATTGGGGTCGAAGCGGAGTGTAAAGAAGAGTTTTGCAGCGTTGTTGTCTGCCTTGCCCACAGGGTCAAAGGGCTGGAAGTCATGTCTCAAGTAGACTTCATTTTGGCCTCTGACCCCGGGGAAATGTCTGTGTTTACTCAGCTTCACCACAAGCTAGCTGCACCCCTCCCATCGCCCTCCCTCACTGCCCCCAGGATGATCCTTCATCCCCACTGCGTTCTCCAGCAAAAACATAGAAAATAGGTGCAGGAGGAGGCCATTCGGCCCTTCGAGCCAGCACCGCCATTCATTGTGATCATGGCTGATCATCCACAATCAGTAACCCGTGCCTGCCTTCTCCCCATATCCCTTGATTCCACTAGCCCCAAGAGCTCTATCTAACTCTCTTTTAAATTCATCCAGTGAATTGGCCTCCACTGCCCTCTGTGGCAGAGAATTCCACAAATTCACAACTCTCTGGGTGATTTTTTTTCCCCTCATTTAAATGGCCTCCCCTATGTTCTTAGACTGTGTGGCCCCTGGTTCTGGACTCCCCCAACATTGGGAACATGTTTCCTGCATCTAGCTTGTCCAGTCTTTTTATAATATTATACGTTTCCATAAGATCCCCTCTTCAGAGTCAGAGTGTGGAAACAGGCCCTTCAGCCCCACCTGCCCATCCACTGACGACTGTCTTTGCAGACCGGTTGTGCTGCTGCAAGCATGGACTTCATTGTCCCGTTTCAGGACGTATGACAATAAAACACTCTTGAATCTTGGTGATCTGGGTTTGTGAGGAGGAGGGCAGATAGAAAGGTACATGAATCACGTTGGATGAAAGCACGAGAGACCAAGGCAAGATGGAAAAGACCATTCCTTGAGAGAGGTCAATAACAGGGGCAAGATATCAGGGGAAAGATTACAAGAAAGAAGAAGTGAAATGAACCCAATGAGTGTGAGGACATAGGTTAAGGTGGGGCGGTGAAAGGATTGAATAGGAATCTGAGGGGTAACTTTTTCACACAAAGGGTGGTGGGTGTATGGAACGAGCTGCCAGAGGAGGTAGTTGAGGCTGGGGCTGTCCCAACGTTTAAGAAACAGTTAGACAGGTACACGGATAGGACAGGTTTGGAGGGATATGGGACTAGTTTTAGATGGGACATGCTGTTCGGTGTGGGCAAGTTGGGCCGAAGGGCCAGTTTCCACAGGGTATCACTCTGTGACTCTATGATGGGGTCTGCACTGAACTGCCGGCTGGGGTTACAGAGTAGAAACTCTCAGCTCTATCTAACTCCTGATCAGAAACCTTGGCTACTGGACAATAAGGGTTCAGACTGATAAATCTCAAATACATTGAGATTTGTACCTCCACAACTCTACTGGGTGGTCAGCTCCACACACTGCCAATCACTGGATGAAGCACAGAGTGCTGGAGTAACTCAGCGGGACAGGCAGCATCTCTGGAGAACATGGATAGGTGACGTTTCACAGAGTGCTGGAGTAACTCAGCGGGTCAGGCAGCATCTGTGGAGAACATGGATAGGTGACGTTTCACAGAGTGCTGGAGTAACTCAGCGGGTCAGGCAGCAACTTGCAACGTTAGACACAGTGCAACGTTGGCCCACTGAGTCCACGCCGACCAGCGATCACACTGTTTCTATGTTGTCCCACATTCTCATCCATTGAAGAAGAGTCTCGACCCAAAATGTCCCATTCCTTCTCTCCAGAGATGCTGCCCTGTCCCGCTGAGTTACTCCAGCATTTTGTGTCTATCTTCTCATCCATCCCCTACACACCACGGCAATTTTACAGAGGGACAATTAACCTACAAACCCGCACGACTTTGGAGTGTAGGAGGAAACCCGAGCAACTGGAGAAAACCCACGCGGGTGATGGGGAGAACGTGCAAACTCTGTACAGACAGCACCCATAGTCGGGATTGAACCCACGTCTCTAGCTCTGTGCGGCAGCAGCACTGACCGCGCTGCGCCACCGTGCTGCGCCACCGTGCCGCACCACCGTGCTGCGCCACCGTGCTGCCCCACCGTGCCGCCCCACATAAAAATGTGGTAAGAAAACATCATATTTTACTGCTCGAGTGATTTTTGCTTCCTAAGCTGCTTCCAGCAGTGACGTGGATATTAATCTTTAATTCCTGGAGCCACAGTGAAACCCTGGAATGTTGGCAAGCCCTGTGATGGATGGATGCAGGTTTACAAGTGGGAGGGAGCACACATTACATCTCCCAGCCCAGGGCTCAGGCTGGGCAGGCAGCCGAGACACATGCGGCTCGATATTCCTACCTTCACAGGGTAGAGAAATGGTTTAATAAAATCATTACAATCACACCAAAGTCTTCCGGACAGTTTAAGTGCCCAGTTGCGTCCAATTTGAAATCGTTGGTTAATGTGTTTCAAAACTAGGCCTTAATATTTCTTGTGTAGGAAGGAACGGCAGATGCTGGTTTACACTGAAGATAGACACAAAATGCTGGAGTAACTCAGCGGGTCAGGCAGCATCTCTGGAGAACATGGATAGGTGACGTTTCACAGAGTGCTGGAGTAACTCAGTGGGTCAGGCAGCATCTCTGGAAAGAAGGAATGGGTGACGTTTCGGGTCGAGACCCTTCTTCAGTCTGAGATTCAGTCTCGACTCCAGCACTCTGTGAAACGTCACCTATCCATGTTCTCCAGAGATGCTGCCTGACCCGCTGAGTTACTCCAGCATTTTGTGTCTACCTTCGATGTTTTTTTCCCCTTTAATATAACCTGGTAGTTAGATAATCAAACATTCCATTGAGGATAAATAGAATGGGTGAAATTTTGGCTTGGGAACCTTCTTCAGACTGAAAGTAGGAGGGAGAAGGAGTGACCCAACCTTCAGGCTGAAGAAGGGTTCCAACCCGAAACGTCACCCATCTTTTTTCTCCAGAGATGCTGCCTGACTCGCTGAGTTACTCCATCCCTCTGTGAAACGTCACCTATCCATGTTCTCCAGAGATGCTGCCTGACCCGCTGAGTTACTCCAGCACTCTGTGAAACGTCACCTATCCATGTTCTCCACAGATGCTGCCTGACCCGCTGAGTTACTCCAGCACGCTGTGAAACGTCACCTATCCATGTTCTCCACAGATGCTGCCTGACCCGCTGAGTTACTCCAGCACGCTGTGAAACGTCACCTATCCATGTTCTCCACAGATGCTGCCTGACCCGCTGAGTTACTCCAGCACGTTATAAACGGAACATGTTGCCAGTGTGCCAAACTGCACAAAGACTTTGGAATTTAGCAGCAGCACAAAGAGCTGAACTTTGCTGGAAAATATCCCTCTTCAATATTGACAGTATCAATGTTAACAAAAGGGCTAGAGTTTCCTTTTCCATTCGACAAGACATCCTCCTCTCCCCTGCCCAAAACAAGCAGTCCCTGGCACATCCCCTCCACCACCCACCCCAACAGCAACCTTCTCTCTGTAAACACACTCACACACAGCCTCTGCCCTGCAGAATCTTTGGACTTGAGAATAATATCACATCGGATGATCCATGAACAAATAGGTGCAGGAGGAGGCTATTCGGCCCTTCGAGCCAGCACCGCCATTCATTGTGATCATGGCTGACCATCCACAATCAGTAACCCATTCCTGCCTTCTCCCCATATCCCTTCATTCCGCTAGCCCCTAGAGCTCTATCTAACTCTCTTTTAAATTCATCCAGTAAATTGGCCTCCACTGCCTTCTGAGGCAGAGAATTCCACAAATTCACAAGTCTCTGGGTGAAAAAGTTTCTTCTCACCTCAGTTTTAAATGGCCTCCCCTTTATTCTTAGACTGTGTGGCCCCTGGTTCTGGACTCCCCCAACATCGGGAATATTTAGCTTGTCCAGTCCTTTTATAATTTTTTTCGTCTCTATAAGATCCCCTCTCATCCTTCTAAACTCCAGTGAATACAAGCCCAATCTTTCCAATCTTTCCAAAATGCCAGTGGTGATTGTGTAGCAAGAGGAATACATAGGTGAGGGGGATATGATTACAGTGGCTTCCCATCTATCTCCGCCAACTCCGAACCGTTTAAAAAATCACCGCTGCAAATTTGCACACACACTGTTTCTGGTTACCAAAACACAAAATACACCATTTCCTAGAAAATACAAAAAAAACAGTAAGAAAATCTATTGCAAACATGAATGTGGGTGAAGAGTCCTTGAAACTGGTTTTTGAATCCTGTTCATGAACAGTGCACAGCGGTAGAATTGCTGCCTCACAGCGCTACAGACCCGGGTTCGATCCCGACTACGGGCGCTGTCTGTACGGAGTTTGTACGTTCTCCCCGTGACCTGCGTGGTCTTCTCCGAGATCTTTGGTTTCCTCCCACACTCCAAAGACGTGCAGGTTTCGTAGGTTAATTGGCTTTGGTAAAATTGTAAATTGTCCTAGTGTGTGTCGGCTGGTGTTAGTGTGCGGGGATCGCTGGTCGGAACGGACTTGTTGAGCCGAAGGGCCTATTTCCACGCTGTATCTCTAAACTAAACTAAACAAAGGGATAGGTGTAGGAAGGAACTGCAGATGCTGGTTTAATTTGAAGATAGACACAAAAGGCTGGAGTAACTCAGCGGGACAGACAGCGTCTCTGGAGAGAAGGAATGGGTGACGTTTCGGGTCAAGACACTTCTTCAGACTGATGGATGTCAGCATGCCTGGCAGTGTGAAACGCCAACCCCACTCAACACAACTGTTGCCCAAACTCTTTGGGAGAGCAAGCTGGCATAGATACAAGTATTGTTGTCACAGTCACTAATCTGGCATGAAATACACTGGGGAACAATCCAGTTAATGTTGGGAACCACGGGTTCATTTGTGGTCCTAAAGCAATGATAGATTACCTCTAATATAGTGGAACATTTCTAGGCAAGGCCAGCAGCATAATCAAGGACCAGTCTCACCCCGGCCACTCCCTCTTCTCCCCTCTCCCATCGGGCAAAAGGTACAGAAGTGTGAAAATGCACACCTCCAGATTCAGGGACAGTTTCTTCCCAGCTGTTATCAGGCAACTGAACCATCCTACCACAACCAGAGAGCAGTGCTGAACTACTATCTATCTCACTGGTGACCCTCGGACTATCTTTGATAGGACTTTGCTAGCTTTACCTTGCACTGAACGTTAATCCCTTATCATGTATCTGTACACTGTGAATGGCGCGATTGTAATCATGTATTGTCTTTCCGCTGACTGGTTAGCACGCAACAAAAGCTTTTCACTTGTACCTCGGTACACGTGACAATAAACTCAACTAAACGTGACATTTCAGGTCGAGACTATTCAGAAGAAATTTTTGCTCCCAAAAACCCTTCTTCAGAAGAAGGTTCTTGACCTGAAACGTCACCCATTCCTTCTCTCCAGACGTGCTGCCTGACCCGCTGAGTTCCTCCAGCATTTTGTGTCTGTCTTCACGTACATATTACAGCAGATGCCCAGAGCATGACTGGCAAACTGATTGTAGTAAATATTTTTTAAAGGTGAATGAGGAAGATTGTTTTTGGAAGAAGTTGCAGAGGTTCGGGGCTTGGTCAGTGATGGTACCACTGCTGTGGTCAGTGATGGTACCACTGCTGTGGTCAGTGATGGTACCACTGCTGTGGTCATTGACTCACATTGGAATGATGAAGAGCTGGAGGTTCAGATGTACAACAATGTCCCTGAATCGTCTACGTCTCCTCTACAGGTCTGCGTTGAGCTTACTGTCTGGTTGCTTCACGGTCTGGTTCAGTAACTTGAACGCCCAGGAACGAAGACGGCTACAGAGAGTGGTGGACATTGCCCAGTCCATCACGGATACTGACCTCCACACCATCCATGGGATCTACAGGTAGCGCAGATGAGTCTCAACAAGGCAGCTCATATCAAGGACACATCCCACCCCACCCCACCCCTCCCCACCCCACCCCACCCCATCCCACCCCACCCCACCCCACCCCACCCCACCCCATCCCACACCTCCCCACCCCACCCCACCCCACCCCACCCCACCCCACCCCACCCCACCCCACCCAACACCTCCCCACCCCACCCCACCCCACCCCACACCTCCCCACCCCACCTCACCCCACCCCACCCCACACCTCCCCACCCCACCCCACCCCACACCTCCCCACCCCACCCCACACCAACCCACCCTCCCCATCCCACCCTACCCCACCCCACCCCACCCCATCCCACGTTACCCCCCCACAATCCACCCCACCCCATCCCAACCCACCCCTCCCCACCCCATCCCACCCTACCCCACCCCACCCCACCCCATCCCACGTTACCCCCCCACAATCCACCCCACCCCACCCCACCCCACCCCATCCCATGTTACCCCCCCACAATCCACCCCACCCCACCCCACCTCACCCCACTCCACCTCACCCCAACCCACCCCTCGCCATCCCACCCTACCCCACCCCACCCCATCCCACGTTACCCCCCCACAATCCACCCCACCCCACCCCAACCCACCCCTCCCCACCCCATCCCACCCTACCCCACCCCACCCCATCCCATGTTACCCCCCCACAATCCACCCCACTCCACCCCACCTCACCCCACCCCACACCTCCCCACCCCACCCCACCCCACCCCACACCTCCCCACCCCACACCTCCCCATCCCACCCCACCCCACCCCACACCTCCCCACCCCACCCCACCCCACACCTCCCCACCCCACACCTCCCCACCCCACCCCACCTCACCCCATCCCACCCCAATGGAACGTCTGCACCTCTGGCAATCCAGTGCTTTGTTAGTATTGAACGTGGTAAACATAGAAAATAGGTGCAGGAGGAGGCCATTTGGCCCTTCGAGCCAGCACCGCCATTCATTGTGATCATGGTTGATCATCCACAATCAGTAACCCATGCCTGCCTTCTCCCCATATCCCTGGATTCCGCTAGCCCCTAGAGCTCTATCTAACTCTCTTTTAAATTCATCCAGTGAGTTGGCCTCCACTGCCCTCTGTGGCAGAGAATTCCACAAATTCACAACTCTCTGGGTTTGTGGAATGCTCTGCCACAGAAAGCATTGGAGGCCAATTCACTGGATGAATTTAAAAGAGAGTAAGATAGAGCTCTAGGTAGTGCCAGCCGAGAGTTTATCATGTATCTGAACTGAATGGTTGACCTGCCGATTGAGATAACATTCAGTACATGCATTCTATGGACTGGTGATACAGCAGATAGACACAGAGTGCTGGAGTAACTCAGCGGGTCAGGCAGCATCTCTGGAGAGAAGGAATGGGTGACGTTTCGGGCCGAGACCCTTCTTCAGACTGAGAGTCAAAGAGAATGGACTGGTATCAGTCTGGTCACTGCTCCTGAAACCGTGTGCTGTTGAACAGTGTAGGGCTCGGTACAAACGTAACTCTCGCACGCGTCAACAGTGCCACAAAGGACAATAGACAATAGACAATAGACAATAGGTGCAGGAGTAGGCCATTCAGCCCTTCGAGCCAGCACCACCATTCAATGCGATCATGGCTGATCACTCTCAATCAGTACCCCGTTCCTGCCTTCTCCCCATACCCCCTCACTCCGCTATCCTTAAGAGCTCTATCCAGCTCTCTCTTGAAAGCATCCAACGAACTGGCCCCCACTGCCTTCTGAGGCAGAGAATTCCACACCTTCACCACTCTCTGATTGAAAAAGTCCTTCCTCATCTTCGTTCTAAATGGCCTACCCCTTATTCTTAAACTGTGGCCCCTTGTTCTGGACTCCCCCAACATTGGGAACATGTTTCCTGCCTCTAATGTGTCCAATCCCCTAATTATCTTATATGTTTCAATAAGATCCCCCCTCATCCTTCTAAATTCCAGTGTATACAAGCCTAATTGCTCCAGCCTTTCAACATACGACAGCCCCGCCATTCCGGGAATTAACCTAGTGAACCTACGCTGCCTGCCCTTAATAGCAAGAATGCCGCGTCCTTCCTGGGGAAGTGTTTACAGGGTTCCAGGAATGACAGGGAGCTGCGGTCACACTGGCTGGCCCCGTGCTCCCTGCCTCTTGTCTTCCTGTTGCTTGGTCAGGTCTGGAGGTGCTTGGTGTTTCACAGCTGGGCCGGCTGCAGCTTGTGTACCAGCCCCTTCCCATCAGCAGTCACACAATGCTGCACTACCACTTACACCCTAGAGTCACAGACTGACACAGCATGGAAACAGGCCCTTCGGCCCAACCTGCCCACACCGGCCAACACGTCCCAGCTACACTAGTCCCACCTGCCTGCGCTTGGTCCACATCCCTCCAAACCTGTCCTATCCATGTACCTGCCTAACTGTTTCTTAAACGTTGGGATAGTCCAATACATCAAAACATAGAAACATAGAAAATAGGTGCAGGAGGAGGCCATTAGGCCCTACGAGCCAGCACCGCCATTCATTGTGATCATGGTTGATCATCCACAATCCTGCCTTCTCCCCATACCCCTTGACTCCACGAGCCCCTAGAGCTCTACCTAACCAACATCAAAGATCTTTTTTTCTCCAGAGAGGCTGAGTTACTCCAGCTATTTGTGTCTCTCTTTATGAACTACAGGACCTTGGTCAATTGAAAGAGATTGCTGAGGCAAAATCAGGGCAGCATAGTTTAGGAATGAAGGTGAGGCATTGTATGTGGTGGTCGCCTTTTCATCTTTATCCTTCGTCACTTGCACCCGGGTTCGATCCTGACTACGGGTGCTGTTTGTACGGATTTTGTACGTTCTCCCCGTGACCTGCGTGGGTTTTCTCCGGGTGCCCCAGTTTCCTCCAACACTCCAAAGACGTGCAGGTTTGTAGTTTAATTGGCTTGATATAATTGTAAATTGTTCCCAGTGTGTGTAGGATAGTGCTCGTGTATGAGGATCGCTAGTCGGTGCAGACTCGGTGGGCCGAAGGGCCTGTTTTCGCTCGTGTATGAGGATCGCTAGTCGGGGCAGACTCGGTGGGCCGAAGGGCCTGTTTTCGCTCTGTATCACTAAACTAAACTAAAAAACTAAAGTGACTGTTAGCGAGATTACTTTAACTTGGCATCATGTTTGGCACAGACATTGAAGGGCCTGTTCCTGTGCTGTACTTTTTGGGTTCTATGAAGCTTGCTGGGGGGGGGGGGGTGAGGAGAGAGACAGTGGGCACAGAAGCTGCCCCCCCAGCCATGCCTTCAAACCAAGCTTTTGTCTAGTTTTGTTTAGTTTAGAGATACAGCGCGGAAACAGACCCTTTCGGCCCACCGGGTCCGCGCCGACCAGCGATCCCCGCACACTAACACTATCCTACACCCACTAGGGACACTTTTTAAAAAACATTTACCAAGCCAATTAACCTACAAACCTGTACGTCTTTGGAGTGTGGGAGGAAACCAGAGATCTTGGAGAAAAACCCTCGCAGGCCACGGGGAGAACGTACAAACTCCGTACAGACGGCGCCCGTAGTCGGGATGGAACCCGGGTCTCTGGCGCTGCATACGCAGTAAGGCGGCAACTCTACCGCTGTACCACCGTGCCAATCGAGTCTAGGACTACGCCTCCAATTGTCATCCATTGAATAACCAAATTAAACTCTACACCAACTATACGATACACCCTCGACCCATGTCCAAGCAACGGGTCTGCTGGCAAAGGGGAATTCTTTCTTTTGGACAAACATGAAACTATTTTCTCTCTGTTATGTTCAACCATATCGGTTTTCTTTAAAAATGTTATTTTATTCTCTTACGCTCCTGATGGTATTCTTGGCCAGCTCATTCCTTTTGTGTTTACTCCTTTCATAATTTGTCACTGGTGCAGCGGTAGAGCTGCTGCCTCACCGCGCCAGAGACCCAGCCGTGACCCTGACCACGGGTGCTGTCTGTGCGGAGTTTGCACGTTCTCCCCGTGACCTGCGTGAGTTTACTCCGGTTTCCACCCACACGTCAACAACTTGTAGGTTAATTGGCTTCTGTAAACTGGCCCTAGTGTGTGTGGGATAGAACTAGTATATGGCGTGGACACACAATGCTGGAGCAACTCAGCGGGTCAGGGTGAGAAGGAATGGGTCTAGACCCTTCTTCCTAAGAAGTTATATTTGTTCAGGGCCATGGATATCATTGGTAGTTAATGCCCATCCTCAGTTGCCTGTTAAATAAGGAGGCAATTGGAAGAGTTCACCCCATTAGTTTGTTTTAGTTTAGAGATACGACACAGAAACAGGCCATTCAGCCCACTGAGTCCGCACCGACCAGCGATCCCCGCACACAAATACTATCCTACATCCACTAACGGCAGTTTACATTTTACGTTCCAGGTGGAGACCCTTCACACTGAAGTGTAGGGTACGAGGTGACAGCTGGTGGGCGTGGGCTCGGTGGGCTGAAGGGCATGCTGTATCTCTAAACTCTAAACTCCATAAGCTGCTGCACCCATTCCCATGGCAACACAGTGTATGGCTGTACAGCTGTCAGTGAGGCACACCTAGTTTCATGCTTCACGTGCAGAAACATGCTGTTTTATGGTGTTGCACAGCCTCTGAACTTCATACTTGGTGGGATTCCAGGGTGAAGCTCAGCGGAGAGGGCAGCAGCAGCAGTGATGACGACCATGCACTGCTGGGGAAGGGAAGCTGCCTACTCTAGAGGCTCCACTGGCCACTGAGCTCATGTCCACCAGCCTCCCTCACTCTCCCCGTCTGAAGAAGGGTCTCCACCCAAAGCGTGACCCATTCCCTCTCTCCAGAGATGCTGCCTGTCCCGCTGAGTTGCTCCAGCTTTTTGTTACTCCAGTCTATCTCCCTGACTCTTCACTGGTTTCAGTGAAACTTTGAGTGTTTCAGAGAGCCATTTATTCTTGTACGTTCGTGTGATAGGAGCAGAATTAGGCCATTCGGCCCATCAAGTCTACCCCGCCATTCAATCATGGCTGATCTATCTTTCCCTCTGACACCCATACTAATCAAGAATCTTTCAATCTCTGCCTTAAAAATATCCATTGACTTGGCCTCCACACCCTTGTGTGGCAATGAATTCTGCAGATTCACCACCCCTGACTAAAGGCCCTTCTTGAGACTGAGAGTGAGGGGAGAGGGGAACCAGAGGTACTGAACAACACGTGACGTGCAATGCCGAAGCTATTAGATTTTTGAACAGTTACTCCAGCATTTTGTGTCTATCGAAGTGCATCTATCTGATTTATTCCTCTCATGATTTTGTACACCTCTATAACATCACCTCTCATCCTCCTGCGCTCCAAGGAATAGAGTCCCAGCCTACTCAACCTCTCCCTATAGCTCACACCCTCTAGTCCTGGCAACATCCTCATAAATCTTCTCAGTATCCTTTCAAGCTTGACAACATCTTTCTTATAACATGGAGCCCAGAACTGAACAGAATACTCTAAATGCAGCCTCACCAACATCTTATAGAACTGCAACATGACCTTCCAACTTCTATGCTCAGTACTCTGACTGATGAAGGCCAATGTGGCCAATGTGGCCAATGTCGCACCTTATCTACCTGCGACTCCACCTTCAAGGAACCATGCACCTGCACTTCTAGATCCCTCTGCTCTTCAATACTCCCCAGAACCCTACCATTCACTGTGTAGGTCCTGCCCATGTTACACTTCCTCAAATGCAACAGCTCACATTTCTCTGTATTAAATTCCATCAAGCATTCCTCCGCCCACCTGGCCAATCGATCCAGATCCTGCTGCAATCTTTCACAACCATCTTCACTACCAGCAAAACCACCCACTTTTGTATCATCAGCTAATCCTTCCCAGTATGTTCCCATCCAAATCATTGATATAGATGACAAACAGCAACAGGCCCAGCACCAAACCCTGAGGCACACCACTAGTCACAGTACATTGCAAACTGTTTCCAGGAATTTAATTCCCAATTAGAAGATGTATTTCATCAACTCCAAGCAGTGACTTGTATAGGAAGGAACTGCAATGCTGGTTTATACCAAAGATAGACACAAAATGCTGGAGTAACTCAGCGCGTCAGGCAGCATCTCTGGAGAGAAGGAATGGGTGACATTTCGGGTAGAGGCTGAAGAAGGGTCTCGACCGAAACGTCACCCATTCCTTCCCTCCAGAGATGCTGCCTGTCCCGCTGAGTTACTCCAGCAGTTTGTGTCTGTCCAATTAATGACTTCTTGCTCCTCAGCTGTGATTCCCTTTTGACTGTGGCCCACAATGTCCATGCTGAACATGATGCCAAGTTGAAACTAGTACATCGACCAACTTATAAGGAACAGTTGATAGACTAATGCAGACAGATATAGTTTGTTCAGTCATGTGTCTGAACTACAGTGGTGTTTCATATCATGGCCTCATTCACCACAGAAGTCTCTGACTGAGAGGACGAGTGTGCAAGGCCATAGTGGGGCCTTGTTTAGACGTTTGGTGACACCTTTACGTTTCTATTCCTGGTCGTGATCTAACCTACACTAGCCAGACTTGTGCGCCACACTCGCCTGTACGTGAGTCATTCCTGATCACAGCTGCTCAGTTTGCACTTCACTCCCCTCAGTCCATCCAATGCCCATTTTTGGAAGACCACAACTTCAAAGGAATGTGGCGTGAAGAAAGTGGCGTAACCCTCAGAGTGACGTACGTGGAGTCATAGAGTGATACAGCGTGGAAACGGGCCCTTCGGCCCAACTTTCCCATTCCGACTGACATGTCCCATCAATACTAGTTCTACCTTTAGCGATACAGCACGAAACAGACCCCTTGGCCCACCGAGTCGGCGCCGACCGGCGAACATCCCGAACACCAGCACTATCCTGCACACACTAGGGACAACGTACAACTTCACCAAAGCCAATTAACCTACAAACCTGGACATCTTTGGAGTGTGGGGGGAAACCGGAGCATGCAGAGAACGCAGCCTGCATGGAGAACGTACAAACTCTACACAGACAAACCCCTAGTCAGGATGGAACCCGGGTCTCTGGCGTAGTATGTCAGCAGCTCTACCCGCTGCGCTATCGTGCCGCCCCACACTCTTGGTTCTAGACTCCCCCACACATCCACCTGCTCAGCAACCCTCAGGACCTCTTACATGTTTCAATTCCCTCCCGGTCTCCTGAACGCCAGCAGATGCAAGCCAGCTCTGCCCAGCGTTGCACTGAAGACAGCCCACCCATTCCAGGTATTGGTTTCAGTGGATTTTCTCTGAACTGCGTCTAACACATTAACACCCTTCCTTAAATAAGAAGACCAATACTGAACACAATAGAAATTCTTCCCACTTCTGTTACCAATCTTTATTTATTTTTCCTGCCAACAATGGACCCTGTCACTTTTCCCCACATAATCCTCTCCTCGCCAGGTCTGCACCAAGCTGGCAACATGCTTTTGCCTTGTGCCTTTTTCACAACTTTCCCACCGACCTTTTGCCATCAGCAGATGTGGCATCAGTATCTTCATCCAAGTCATTTACATGAATAGTTTTTGTTTCATTTTAGTTTTTAGAGATACAGCATAGAAACAGGCTTGTAAGGGTTAATTCTGTGGAAACCATTTTAAATAAGTCTAGCCGGCTTTCACAGACTCCTCGGGCCCACCGAGCCCACACCGGCAGCAATCTCCCATGCACGAGTTCTGTCCGCACACTCGGGAGAGTTTACTACTTTTTCATCCTTCACACTAGCGACAATTTACAGAAGCCAGTACAAACCTGTACGTCTTTGGAGTGTGGGAGGAAACCGGAGCACCCGGAGAAAACCCACGCGTGTCACGGGGAGAACGTACAAACTCTGCAATGACAGCACCCGTCGTCAGGGTGGAACCCGGGTCTCCGGCGCTGTGAGGCAGCAGCTCTACCTGCTGCACCTGAAGTTAAATGTCAAGGTTCCAGAAACTGAATACTAGATGTCTGGTACAGAGGTGACATTTAATGAAAATAAATGTCATGTACATAACTTAAAAGAAAATACATGGAAAGGCTGTATCATCTACTGATAGAGATGAGTTGTGTACATTCAACCCTTGCAGCTGGTAGTGCAGGTTGATTGGAGATTACATCAGGTCAATGGTCTTACATGCAGATTCATTGAATACTAAAATGGGCAATGTCATTAAAAGGAACTGCAGATGCTGGTTGAGACCAAAGATAGACACAGAGTGCTGGAGTAACTCAGCGGGTCAGGCAGCATCTGTGGGGAACATGGATAGGTGACGTTTCACAGAGTGCTGGAGTAACTCAGCGGGTCAGGCAGCATCTGTGGGGAGCATGGATAGGTGACGTTTCACAGAGTGCTGGAGTAACTCAGCGGGTCAGGCAGCGTCTGAGGAGCATGGGTAGGTGACGTTTCACAGTGCTGGAGTAACTCAGCGGGTCAGGCAGCGTCTCTGGGGAGCATGGGTAGGTGACCACCTATGCGCGTGGGGCCATTTACAGAGGCCAATTAACCCACCAACACGCATGAGGAAGGAAAATGTGAAACGGTGACAGGGAGAACGTGCAAACTCCACACAGACAGCACTGGAGGTCAGGGTTGTCACTTGTCACTGGTTGTGTCACCACACCACTGGCACTGAGTCAAGTTGAGTCTCAAACATTACGTGACTTGCTTTCAATGAAGTGATTCTCTGCATTCCACACATTGCTCAGAGGTTTCTCTGATTATGTACTGGTATGATTTCTGCTCAGTTTCGCTCCTACCACTGACCTATTCCCGTGAGAATGGTTTCACAATTGTCATTCCTCACACTTTACTTGTGTCTCTTTAGGTTTTGACTCATCCTGGTATCTGCAGGCTTCAGATAAGGCCCTTTATTTGGGAATTTCCCCTGAAATAGTTGCGGGCAGATTCATTCTGGAAAATTCTGACCGATTGTCAGACCGAGACATTGTGGCCGCCCCTTCACTGCCGTGTGACGTGGTCATCTGGCCTCGGCAGGATGCTTGAGAGACATCAGCTCAGAAGGTCACGTGATAGGAGCAGAATTAGGCCATTCGGCCCATCAAGTCTACTCCGCCATTCAATCATGGCTGATCTATCTCTCCCTCTCAACCCCATTCTCCTGCCTTCTCTCCACAACCCCCTGACACCCGCACTAATCGAGCATCGGTCAATCTCAGCCTTAAAAATATCCATTGGCCTCCACAGCTGTCTGTGGCAATGAGTTCCACAGATTCACCCCCCTCTGACTAAAGTTTGCCCAGTAGATTGTTGTCCCCTCAGGAAGCGGGGGAATTTGCTGCACGGTGGCGCAGCAGTAGATTTGTTGCCTTACAGTGCTTGCAGCGCCAGAGACCCAGGTTCGATCCTGACTACGGGTGCTGTCTGTACGGAGTTTGTACGTTCTCCCCGTGACCTGCGTGGGTTTTCTCCGAGATTTTCTGTTTCCGCCCACGCTTCAAAGATGTGCAGGTTTCTAGGTTAATTGGCTTGGTATAAATGTTTAAAAAAAAGTAAAATTGTCCCTAGTGTGTGTAGGGTAGAGTTAATGTGCGGGGATCGCTGGTCGGCACCGACCCGGCGGGCCGAAGGGCCTGTTTCTGCACTGCACTTCTCCGCGGATTGTCACCTTGTCGTGGTGGAGAAGCTCGTGTGGTCCTGAGATCCTGAGAGCGATGCCGCCTGGAGTCACGCTCCTGGTAGGGTCACCCATGGGGGTAAGGTTGAGGGGGAGGGAGGTCCCTGACAAAGAGCGATCCAACCAAGACCTCAACGGTGGAACAGGCGGAGGGAGGATGATGGCTGACTTTAGTGGAGCGTCACAACGGTTGGGAAGGCGGATGGATGAAGGCTGCAGCAGAAAAGGGTCCCCGGTCATCTTGGACTCCACGCCACTGGATCCTGACCCAGGTCTGTCAAGGACCGTGTGGTGGCTGTCTGTGCACCAGTCTCCCCACGTTAAACAAAGTCACGCACAGGCGTCCGACCCTATGGAGAGGACAGTCACACTCGCTTCCAGTGACCGCCGATGGTGGTATGAGCTGCATGACTAAACCAAACTAAACTCTGGTGCTGTAAGGCAGCAACTTTCACTCTGTGCCACCGTGCCACCCACATTGTACCTTCTCACCTCCAGGCACGGACTCGGTGCCTCGATCCATCACTGTATCCAAGATGGACACTCTATAACTGACCTCATGAAGAGAGATTAGTCACAAAATGCTGGAGTAACTCAGCGGGACAGGCAGCATCTCTGGAGAGAAGGAACGGGTGACGTTTGAAGTCTGAAGAAGGGACCCGACCCAAAACGTCACCCATCCAGAGATATTGCCTGAGCCGCTGAGTTCCTCCAGCATTTTGTGTCTATCTTTGGTGTAAACCAGCATCTGCAGTTCCTTCCTACTCATGAAGAGAGGTCTTGTGGCATAATCTCGAGAGAGAGAGAGAGAGAGAGAGAGAGGCGCCTGCTGGGGCCGGGGCAGAGCTGGGCATCTGCTGGAAGTGTATCTGCTAACCAGGTGGTGGGATGGCAATCTGGAAACAAAGAGCATGTTGTCTAAACCGTGTGACTCTTGAAGGAAGATTCCATCATTCAGGCAGAGAGACTGCCTGGGGCTCAGCAAGGAGCAAGTGGTGTAGTAGTGTTGCCAACTTCCTCGCTCCCAAATACGGGACAAGGTGACGTCACCGCCCCGCGCCCCACGTGACCTCACCCAGCCAGCAGCCACGTGTTCCCTGGCCGGGCGGCCGCCATTGGTGGAGCGGGAGCACGTGGCCGCTGGCTGGGTGAGGTCACGTGGGGCGCGGGGCGGTGACGTCACCCTTTGTCCCGTATTTGGGAGTGGGGAAGTTGGCAACCCTAACAACACGGGACAAGGGCGGTCCCGTACGGGACAAACTAATGTAGCCCAAAATACGGGATGTCACGGCTAATACGGGACAGTTGGCCATCCTATGGTGTAGACTGTGACGTGCACGAACACAGCACCATCGGACAAAGCCTGTCCAGTGGAAGGTTCCTGATTCTGTGCGTGCAGGGAGCGGGTGAATCACAGTGGGATTGCCAGAGAAAGCATCGGTAACATCCAGCCTGTCCCATGCAAGCTACTGCACATCAGGCCTGCACACCACGTCACCACCCTGCACGATCCCAACACTGGGAGTTCTCTCCTGCAAGTGGGAGATGCCTGTGGTTTGTTTAATAGTTTACTTGCACGCAACAGGGAATATTTGGGAAGCATCGGCGGAGGGAGTGTGGACTGGCACAGTGCAGGTGTCAGCAACCACTCAATGGTAAGCCTGGGTCACAGGCTGGGCTGGCACACTCACACACACTCACACACACACACACTCACACACACACACACGCACACACACACACACACACACACACACACACACACACACAGTCACACTCACACACACACTCACGCACACACACACACACTCTCACACACACACACGTACACATAGTCACACACACACACACTCTCACACACACACACACACACACACACACACACACACACACGTACACACAGGTACACATAGTCACACTCACACACACACACTCACACACACACACTCACACACACACACACACTCACGCACACACACACTCACACACACACTCACACACACACTCTCACACACACACACGTACACATAGTCACACTCACACACACACTCTCACACACA
Source organism: Rhinoraja longicauda (assembly GCF_053455715.1). Taxonomy (NCBI): domain Eukaryota; kingdom Metazoa; phylum Chordata; class Chondrichthyes; order Rajiformes; family Arhynchobatidae; genus Rhinoraja; species Rhinoraja longicauda. The sequence continues at coordinate 28,612,266 of NC_135983.1, read as the reverse complement.
CACACGTACACACACACATACACACACGTACACACAGTCACACTCACACACACTCACACACACACACACACTCACACTCACACACACAGTCACACACACACTCACACACACTCACACACACACTCACACACGTACACATAGTCACACTCACACACACACACGTACACATAGTCACACACACTCACACACACACTCACGCACACACACCCACACACACACTCACACAAACACCCACACACATACACAAACACTAACACACACATGTACACACAGTCAGACTCACACTCACACATACACACACACGTACACAGTCACACTCTCACACTCACGCACACACACACACACTCACGCACACACACAGACACACACACTCACACACACACATACACACACACACACACACACTCACACACACACTCACTCACACACACATATACACACAGTCGGACTCACACTCACACACACACGCACACTCATACACACCCAGAATCACACACACACACTCACGCACACACACACAGACGGTACAGATGCAGACTGTAGAAGAGTCCATAAGGAATGTCATGCTTCCTGACCTCTGCCCCCTGACCCCAGTGACACTGACCCCAGGCTGGTTCCAGTGGTCGTTGCCAATGGCTGCCATGACCAACTCTGGGGCAGAGGGGACCTCTGTGATGCCCAGTCTTTAGGTTATAAGTGATCAGAGCAGAATTAGGCCATTCGGCTCATTGTCCACTCCCCCATTCAATCATGGCTGATCTATCTCTCCCTCCTAACCCCATTCTCCTGCCCTCTCCTACAGCACAGAGACAGGCCCTTCGGCCCATCATGTCTGTGTCAAACATGATCCCAATCTAACTAATCCCATCTTCCTGCATATGGTCCATCTCCCAGTGTTTCCAACCTGTTCATGTGTCTGACTAGTGCCTCTAACACATTGCTATTGTACCTGCTTCCACCATCTCTCATGGAGCCTGTTCCCAGCTCCCACCACGGTCTGTGTAAAAAACCCTTGCCTTGCACATCTTGTTTAAACTTCCCTCCCCTAACCTGAAGTGTGTGGCCTCTAGTATTGAAGGTTATGCCTTCAGAAGGTGTTAGCTACAGGGAGAGGTTGAGTAGGCTGGGTCTCTATTCCTTAGAACGCAGGAGGATGAGGGGGGATCTTATAGAGGTGTACAAAATCATCAGAGGAATAGATCGTGTAGACATGCAGAGTCTCTTGCCCAGAGTAAGTGAATCGAGGACCAGAGGACACAGGTTCAAGGTGAAGGGGAAAAGATTTAATAGGATTTAATAGGAAGGATAACTTTTTCACACAAAGGGTGGTGGGTGTATGGAACGAGCTGCCAGAGGAGGTAGTTGAGGCTGGGACTATCCCATCCTTTAAGGAACAGTTAGACAGGTACACGGATAGGACAGGTTTGAAGGGATATGGACCAAACGCAGGCAGGTGGGACTAGTGTAGCTGGGACATGTTGGTCGGTGTGGGCAAGTTGGGCCGAGGGGCCTGTTTCCACACAGTGTCACTCTGTGACTCTATCTGTGACTCCAGTATTCTAGTATCTCCACCCTAAGTTTCCCAGTCAGAGGGGAAAGTAGCAGAAGGGCAGAATCAAGGAAAGGTTCCCAATGTGGGCAAGGCAGCCTGTGGTCAGCACTTTCTAAAACAACCACTCCCAATGTAGGAGGCCGTGGAATTGGAAAGCAAATCAGCAGATTTGTGGTCATCCACACACACGCCTTATGTAACGACGGCTCATGGGATTAGCTGCTGGTCTTTCCTCACTGCGCCAGGCAGGGTGAAGCTACTCTGCTAAAGGTTGACCCCACTGCCTTGCTCTCTGTGTACAGTGTAGTCTGCACACCCCTCTGTCACCAAGACAAACCAAAGTGTAGACCACACTCCAGGGATGGTCGGAGATGCAATAACATTTCCACGTTGGCCTTCATCAATCGGAATAATGAGTACAGACGTTGGGAGGTCATGTGGCAGTGGCGTAAGATGTTGGTGAGACTGCGTTTATAGTATTGTGTTCACGGACAGTATTGTAGTATTGTGGTCGGCGCGGACTCGGTGGGACGAGGGGCCTGTTTCCACACTGTATTTCCAAACTAAATGAAACTAAACTATTGTGTCTGAGATTATGGGGGGAAGGCAGGAGAATGGGGTTGAGAGGGAAAGATAGATCAGCCATGATTAAATGGCAGAGTAGACTTGACGGGCTGAATGGTCAAATTCTGCTCCTAGAACTTATGAAATTCCTTTAATGTGACTTAGTCGCCAGGGAGTTGCAGAATAGAAGGAATGGGCGAGATCCTTCATCAGAAACATCACCCCTTCCATCTGCCCAGAGATGCTGCCTGTTCCGCTGAGTTATGGCTGATCATCCAGAATCAGCACCCCATTCCTGCTTTCTCCCTATATCCCACTAGATTCCACTAGCCCCTAGAACTCTAACTCACTCTCTTTTAAATTCATCCAGTGAATTGACCTCCACTGCCCTCTGTGGCAGAGAATTCCACAGATTCACAACTCTCTGGGTGAAAAAGTTTTTCCTCATCTCAGTCCTAAATGGCCGACCCCTTATTCTTAATCTGTGACCCCTGGTTCTGGACTCCCCCAACATCGGGAACATTTTTCCTGCATCTACCCTGTCCAATCCCTTAAGAATTTTATTTGTTTTTTGGTACACTGGGGAAAACAGTGACAAGTTTCAACAGTTTATTCTGTAACTGCACACGCTAAGACCACTGTGCACCCATGATCGAGGTCATGTATGTTCATGTGTGGTGCATGGGTTGCCAGAAGGCTTTTACCAGGAAGATAGACACAGAATGCTGGAGTAACTCAGCGGGACAGGCAGCATCTCTGGGGAGAAGGAATGGGTGACGGTTTGGGTCGAGACCCTTCTTCAGGCTGAGAGTCAGGGAAGAGGGAAACTAGTTTTAGTTTAGAGATACAGCGCGGAAACAGGCCCTTTGTCCCACCGAGTCCTCACCACCCAGCGATCCCCGCACACTAACACTATCCTATACACTCTACGGATAATTTATATTTATACCAAGCCAATTAACCTACAAACCTGCACGTCTTTGGAGTGTGGGAGGAAACCGAAGATCTAGGAGAAAACCCACGCAGGTCACGGGGAGAACGTACAAACTCTGTACCCACAGTCAGGATGGAACCCGGGTGTCTGGCTCGGTAAGCGCTGAGAGGCAGCAACTCTACCGCTGCGCCACCGTGCCGCCCCAACTAGAGGTATGAAGAGGTACATTCACCTTTCATTCATTTGTTCTTTGTACCTTTTCATACCTCTCGTTCCCTCTCTCCTGACTCAGTCTGAAGAAGGGTCCCGACCCGAAACATCACCCATTCCTTCTCTCCACAGATGCTGCCTGACCCGCTGAGTTACTCCAGCACTCTGTGTCTAACTTGCAGTGAAAGTTGCATCTGCAGTGCGTTGTCCAGGAGGTGTTGGTTCCGTGAGGATGTGCACCCACCCAGGCAGGTGGGGAGAGTTTCATTACACTCCAGAAACGTTCCTTACGCCCGGTGCAGATGTTCCAGTGACTCACTCACCACAAACCCCCTCGGCCTCAGCCCGTGACCTGGCGGCCACAGTAGTGACCAGGACCAGCAACGTTTGTGGACTAGCCTGGCGTCTGGCCGGTGGTGAAGGGCGTGAATATTCAGGGTGGGGGTTAGATGCTGTCTAGTCCGTACATTGGTCATCGCCCGGTCCCGTGTGTTGTGGCAATGACTGCAGACCTGCTGAAGCACGCAGCTTGTCCGAGCCAGGCTGCTTGAATGAAATTAGAAGCCGCCTGCCTGAAGCAGAGAAAGGAAACATCACTCTATGCCACCCAGCTTTCCAGCTGTGAGCTCCCAGCTGCAACATTACCAGATGTGCGGCACGGTGACGCAGCGGTAGAGTTGCTGCCTCACAGCGCCAGAGACCCGGGTTCCATCCTGACTGTCTGTACGGAGCTTGCACCTTCTCCCCAGGAACTCGTGGGGTTTCTCCGGGCGCTCTGGTTTCCTCCCACACTCCAAAGACATACAGGTTCATAGGTTCATTGGCCTGGTATAAATGTAAGTTGTCCCTAGTGTGTGTAGGGCAGTGTTAGTGTGTGGAGATCGTGGTCGGTGCGGCCTCGGTGGGCCGAAGGGCCTGTTTCTGTGCTGTATCTCTAAACTAAAGCTAAGGGAGATGCATTGTAGATGATGCATCGAGGTAATGCCGAGGGCAGGGGTGTTTGTGTGAAGTGGCAATCTCATTGCTTTAGGCAGAAGGCTATTTCCCGTGAATATATAACAGTGGCGCAGCGGTAGAGTTGCTGCCTCACGGCGCCAGAGACTTGGGTTCGATCCTGACTACGGGTGCTGTCTGTATGGAGTTTGTACGTTCTCCCTGTGACCTGGGTGGGGTTTCTCCGGGTGCTCCGGTTTCCTCCCACACTCCAAAGACTAGGTTAATTGGCTAAGGTAAAAATTGTAAATTGTCCCTGGTGTGTGTAGGATAGTAAATAGACAATAGACAATAGGTGCAGGAGGAGGCCATTTGGCCCTTCGAGCCAGCACCGCCATTCAATGTGATCATGGCTGATCATTCTCAATCAGTACCCCGTTCCTGCCTTCTCCCCATACCCCCTGACTCCGCTATCCTTAAGAGCTCTACCTAGCTCTCTCTTGAATGCATTCAGAGAATTGGCCTCCACTGCCTTCTGAGGCAGTGTTTGTGTGCGGGGATCGCTGGTCAGCACGGACTCGGTGGGCCGAAGGTCCTGTTTCCATGCTGTATCTCTAAACTAATCGAAACTAAACTAAACTAAACACCCAGAAAAAACCCACGCGGTCACGAGGAGAACGTACAAACTCCACACAGACAGCGCCCGTAGTCAGGATCGAATCTGGGTCTCCGGCGCTGTGAGGCAGCAACTCTACCTCCATAATAACAGAAGAAGAAGGAATTTTTCAAACTAGTCCATAAATTGCCAGGTACGCCCAATGGTTTGCATTGGACTGTCGGCTGGGCATTCTGTGGTTTCTCCAACAGGATTATTCCCATTCTCACTCTAGTTACTTGCTTTAAAACATCCACACCTGTAATAACAGCCTCTCTCAGACAGCGGCCAACACTTCCTCTTCAGGCGGTACGTTCTGGGAAGTGAGGGCTCACCATGGCAACTCCATGCAGTGTGGCTGGGCCTTAGACTTTCCAGGGAATGTCAGCCACCCAAAGAAAACAATAAATATTTGCTCTGCATTTAAGCCAAATTTCAACCCTTAGCAACAGGCTCAGACAAGGAGCTGCCAGATCCGGCTATAAGATGCCTTTATGTGGCATTTTCAGAAACAATATTGGGGCTCTGGGGAGTGTTGTAGAGCAGAAGGATCTAGGAGCGCAGGTACACAGTTCCCTGAATGTGGTGTCACAGGTAGACAGGGAGTGTTGCAGAGCAGAGGGGTCTTGGAGCGCAGGTACACAGTTCCAGAACCAGGGGTCACAGCTTAAGGATAAGGGGGAAGTCTTTTAGGACCGAGATGGGAAAACATTTCTTCACACAGAGAGTGGTGAGTCTGTGGAATTCTCTGCCACAGAAGGTAGTTGAGGCCAGTTCATTGGCTATATTTAAGAGGGAGTTAGATGTGGCCCTTTTTGCTAAAGGGATCAGGGGGTATGGAGAGAAGGCAGGTACAGGCTACTGAGCTGGATGATCAGCCATGATCATATTGAATGGCGGTGCAGGCTCGAAGGGCCGAATGGCCTACTCCTGCACCTATTTTCTATGTTTCTATGTTTCCCTGAACGTGGTGTCACAGGTAGACAGGGAGTGTTGCAGAGCAGAGGCATCTAGGAGCGCAGGTACACAGTTTTGGGTTGAGACCCTTCTTCAGACTGACCTCAATAGTGAGCCCACCCAAACCCCTACTCAGTCCATAAACCACACCCAAGTAGAAAGTCCACAGCCCCTTTGGTAACCAGCTGGTTCATGAAACGTTCAGTGTTATGGCTTATCTTCAGCCTGAAGAAGGGTCTCGACCCAAAACGTCACCCATTCCTTCTCTCCAGAGATGCTTCCTGTCCCGCTGAGTTACTTCAACATTTTGTGTCCATCTTTGGTTTAAACCAGTATCTGCAGTTCCTTTTATTCACAAAATGCTGGAGTAACTCAGCGGGTCAGGCAGCATCTCGAGAGAGAAGGAATGGGTGACGTTTCGGGTCGAGACCCTTCTTCTGCAGTTCCTTGCTACACAGAGTAAACAGAGTGTAATGATACCCTCTGAACGAGCTGTCCTAATAATAATAACACATCCATTACTCTTTTACTCCGATCGTACAATGAACACCTACAAGGATACCTATTCCCTGATGTCAGGGGCTGGCCAGTCCCCTTACACACACTGGTTCTGCTGCGTGAGTCATACTGTTCTGGAGACCGTACGAGGTACACATCAAAGCATGCTGGCTACAGACAACAAGTGGTGTGTAGCATACAATGGTACAATAGCAACTTCCCAGGAATGATACATTGAGGAAGTATATTTGCAAACACATTCACAAAATATGTCATTCCATGAATTCAACTGGAAGTCGAGTCAAAGGAAAAAGATTTGGATCGGTATTTGGAAAAGAACTATATAGTTCTAGTTTAGTTTAGAGATACAGCGCGGAAACAGGCCCTTCGGCCCACCAAGTCCGTGCCGACCAGCGATCCCCGCACCTTAACACTACCCTACACACACTAGGGACAATTTTACATTGACACCAAGCCAATTAACCTATAAACAATTCATGGAATTTAGAAGGATGAGAGGAGATCTTATCGAAACGTATAATGTTATTAAGGGGTTGGACACGTTAGAGGCAGGAAACATGTTTTCAATGTTGGGGGAGTCTAGAACAAGGGGCCACAGTTTAAGAATAAGGGGTAAGCTATTTAGAACTGAGATGAGGAAAAACTTTTTCAGTCAGAGAGTTGTGAATCTGTGGAATTCTTTGCCTCAGAAGGCAGTGGAGGCCAATTCTCTGAATGCATTCAAGAGAGAGCTAGATAGAGCTCTTAAGAATAGCGGAGTCAGGGGGTATGGGGAGAAGGCAGGAACGGGGTACTGATTGAGAATGATCAGCCATGATCACAGTGAATGGCGGTGCTGGCTCGAAGGGCCGAATGGGCTCCTCCTGCACCTATTGTCTATTGTCTATAAACCTGCACGTCTTTGGAGTGTGGGAGGAAGCCGAAGATCTTGGAGAAAAGCCACGCAGGTCACGGGGAGAACGTACAAACTGCGTACAGACGGAGTTAGGATGGAACCCGGGTCTCTGACTCTGCCACCGCTGTGCCAGCAGAATGTGGAGAAGGAGGGTAGTAGGTTGAAAAGCAATGTGAAATTACTGGGCACATGTTGAATAATAATTTGGCCTTAAATCAGAGAATGATGTGCTGACACCAATAATCCTGTTCAGCTCTCTGTGACTGCGACAAATCTCTGTTGAACTATCCAGCGGGTCCCATGGTCTCTCTCTCTACAGCTTCCACTAGTGAGAGAGTCTAGCACCACAGGGCACAGCCTCAGAATAAAAGGACCACCCTTTAGAAAGGAGGAGGAATTGTTTTGGCCAGAGGGTGGTGAATCTTTGGAACTCATTTTCTTTTGGCATGCCTGCCTTCATCGGTCAGGGTATTGAGTGTAGTAGTTGGGACGTTATGTTGCTGTACGAGACGTTGGAAAGGCCAAATTTGGAGTACTGTGTACAGTTCTGATCATCCTGCTGTGGGAAGGATTCCGTTGAAGTGAGAAGAATCCAGAGATTTGCAAGAAGGTAGACACAAAATGCTGGAGTATCTCAGCGGGTCAGTCAGCATCTCTGGAGAGAAGGAACGGTGACGTTTCGGGTCGAGACCCTTCTTCAGACTGATGTTAGGGGAGGGGGCGGGCTTGGGTGTTGGGCGCCCAAGGCTCATCGATGCGCGAGGGCAACAAAGGCTATCCCGTCTGGTCCGAACCGACAGAAGGTCGACTGTGCCACAAGTCACAGAAACTTTTAATGGTGGTCACGGGAGGAATGTGTCACAATACACAGTGCATCGCACCCTGCTGCATATAGGGTTGCACATGGAGGACAAACAGCATATTAGGCAGGTGGCCATGTAAGAAAATAACTGCAGATGTTGGTACAAATCGAAGGTATTTATTCACAAAGTGCTGGAGTAACTCGGCAGGTCAGGCAGCATCTCAGGAGAGAAGGAATGGGTGACGTTTCGGGTTGAGACCCTTCTTCAGACTGATGAGGACTAATGATGATGATGACTTTGGCTGATCGGGGTATGATCGATGGCAGTTTCCAGACTGGGTCTGTAGCAGGCCGTGAGTGAACATTACCTCTGCCCATGCCTGTCTCGCTGAATAACGTAAGCTGTTGCAGTTTTCATTGAAGATCCAGCAGGAGGTCTGGAGGTGAGCTCATCTTTGAGTGGGGTAAGGTGTGTGATCATTGCCCAGAGGGCTTGCTGGGTGGATGCAGAGGGCAGCTGCAGGCCCCGATACATCCGCACCTCTCCACTGTTATAATTGGAAAGATGTAAATGCAAAGACATTTTGAAAAACGTCTGTTCATCCAGTTAATTAGTTCAGGTTCCATTACTGCTGCAGTGGTAGTGTTACATTCCTTTACCATGAGAAGAGGTGGGTACCTTCTCTTTATTGGTGTGTAATGAAGGCAGTGAATGCTGGAAACACTCAGCGGGTCAGGCAGTGTCTATGAAGAGGAAAGAACAGAGTTCAACTTTGAGGTTGAAAACTCTTCATGGAACCGAGAAGGTGAGACGATAAGTTCATAAGTTCATAGGAGCAGAATCAAGCCATTCGGCCCATCGAGTCTACCCCGCCATTCAATCACGGCTGATCTATCTTTCCCTCTCAACCCCATTCTCCTGCCTTCTCCCCATAACCCCTGACACCCGGACTAATCAAAAACTTATCAATCTCCACCTTAGAAATATCCACTGACTTGGCCTCCACAGACGTCTGTGGCAATGAATCCCACAGATTCACCACCCTCTGACTAAAGACATTCCTCCCCATCTCCTTTCTAAAGGTACGTCCTTTTTATTCTGAAGCTATGCCCTCTGGTCCTGGACTCTCCCTCAAGTGGAAACATCCTCTCCACATCCACTCTATCTAGGCCTTTCACTATTCTGCACGTTTCAATGAGGTCCCCCCTCATCCTTCTAAACTCCAGCGAGTACAGGCCCAGTGCCGACAAACACTCATCATATGTTAACCCACTCATTCCTGGGAACGTTGTCGGAAACCTCCTCTGGACCCTCTCCAGAGCCAGCACATCCTTGCTTAGATATGAGGCCCAAAATTACTCACGATACTCCAAGTGTGGTCTGACCAGTGCCTTATAGAGCCTCAGTATTACATCCCTGTTTTTGTATTGTAGTCCTCTTGAAATAAATGCTAGCATTGCATTCGCCTTCGTTACTACTCATTCAACTTGCAAATTATTGTGTTGGGGAATCCTGCACCAGCACTCTCTTTGCACCTGTGACAAGCATGCTTAGTGTGGTGGGTGCAGAGGGGTGAAGGTAACAGAGAGGTTGTCAGCAATAGGGTTGAGACCATGGTAGTCTCGGTGACACAGATGGTTTTGAGGTTGTCTACGAGGGGAATAAATGCTTGTAAATCTCAGCAGGCCCACGGTTAGTGTACACAGAGGAACATGGGTGAGGGCAGTGGAGAGGCTGGGACTGTGGGACACTGCCATTCTCACACACTCCAGACCTGGTCCCATCCAGGCCTTGGGAGCTGTCGGTGTGGAGTTTGCACGATCTCCCCGTGACCACGTGGGTTTCTCCTGAGCACGCTGGTTTCCTCCACATCCCAAAGAGGTTTGGGTTTGTGGGTTAATTGGCCATCTGTAAACTGTAACTCTGTGAAGGAGATGGGGAGGAATGTCTTTAGTCAGAGGGTGGTGAATCTGTGGAATTCATTGCCACAGACGGCTGTGGAGGCCAAGTCAATGGATATTTTTTGTTAGGCGGAGATTGATAGGTTCTTGTAAGAAAATAACTGCAGATGCTGGTACAAATCGAAGGTATTTATTTCACAAAATGCTGGAGTAACTCAGCAGGTCAGGCAGCATCTCAGGAGAGAAGGAATGGGTGACGTTTCGGGTCGAGACCCTTCTTGATCGGTTCCTGATTAGTACGGGTGTCAGGGATTATGGGGAGAAGGCAGGAGAATGGGGTTGAGAGGGAGAGATTGATTAAGCATAATTGAATGGTGGAGTAGACTCGACGGGCTACATGACCTGTTCCATGCTGCATCTCTAAACTCAACTAAAGTTTAGTAAATTGAAGTGACAGAACAGCACCTCATATTTCGCTTGGGCAGCTTACACCCCAGTGGTATGAGTTTTGATTTCTCTAACTTCAAGTAACCTTTGCTTCCCCTCTCTGTCTGCCCCTCCCCCACCCTAGTCAGCGTACTAGTTTCACTGTTGTCCCGTTGAGTTTCACTGCCTGTATAACCTATTATCACCTTCTCCACAGCAAACAATGGACCATTGTGGGTTCCACCTTTCCTTGATCATTGTTGTTTTTTGCATTTCTTTCATTCATTTGTTCAATAACTTTCTATATCTCTCGTTTCCCTCTCCCCCGACTCTCAGTCTGCAGAAGGGTCTCGACCCGAAACGTCACCGATTCCTTTTTCTCCAGTGATGCTGCCTGGCCTGCTGAGTTTCTCCAGCACTTTGTGTCCATCTGCAGTAGCTGCATGTCCACATGGAAGGTGGGTGCTGAGTTCACGTTGGCGCAGTGTGGCAGTCGAGGAGAAAGGGAGGGGGGGAGGTGGACTGTAACCACTGATGCTCCTCCAGTATTAAAATGTGAAGTCAGTTGAACACAGTGGACTGGTTGCTTTGGCACCAATCCTCCATTACAACGTCGGGGAATTAATTTACCTTCAGTATTCATACAAAGCAATAAATCAATTCGTTAAAAAGTCAGTATATGAAGTAATAAATCTTGTCTATTTGCTTTAAAAGAGCTTCAAAGTAGTTGTGTTGTCACCTAACATTAGGCATGAGCTTCAACCAGTCTGTGAGGAAAGCTTTCCACTGTTGCAATGATCAGCGCATTTTCTACTGAGAACTATATTAAGTCACTGTTTTCATAAAAGTGAAATACATTTAAAGGATCTTTTTAAACCTCATTTCAGCCCTGCTGGCTGGGCAGAATCCAGCAGGGCATTGGCTCGGAAACACATCGTGACATCCAAATATCTTCAGAACGGTGACAGGAAAAAAATAACTTTCTGGCTGTGGCGCAGTGGTAGAGTTGCTGCCTCACAGCGCCAGAGACCCGGGTTCCATCCCGACTACGGGCGCTGTCTGTACGGAGTTTGTACGTTCTCCCCGTGACCCACTTGGGTTTTCTCCGGGAGCTCTGGTTTCCTCCCACACTCCAAAAACATACAGGTTTGTTGGTTAGTTGGCCTTGGTATCCAGTAAGTGTAAATTGTCCCTAGTGTGTAGGATAGTGTTAATGTGCGGGGATCGCTGGTCGGCGCGGACTCAGTGGGGCTGTTTCGGCGCTGTATCTCCATGCTAAACTAAATCTGTGGAATTCTTTGCCACAGAAGGCTGTGGAGGCCAAGTCAGTGGATATTTGTAAGGCAGAGATAGACAGATTCTTGATTAGTATGGGTGTCAGGGGTTATGGGGAGAAGGCAGGAGAATGGGGTTAGGAGGGAGAGATAGATCAGCCATGATTGAATGGTGGAGTGGACGATGGGCCGAATGGCCGAATTCTGCTCCTATCCCTTATAACCTCATGACCTTAGAAACTAAACTAAACTAAACTAAACTAAACTAAACTAAATCACCACTAAAGTTATTTAAAACAAGATGCAATTTTGCACACAATCACGCTAAACAAATAGACAATAGACAATAGGTGCAGGAGTAGGCCATTCAGCCCTTCGAGCCAGCACCGCTATTCAATGCGATCATGGCTGATCACTCTCAATCAGTACCCCGTTCCTGCCTTCTCCCCATACCCCCTCACTCCGCTATCCTTAAGAGCTCTATCCAGCTCTCTCTTGAAAGCATCCAACGAACTGGCCTCCACTGCCTTCTGAGGCAGAGAATTCCACACCTTCACCACTCTCTGACTGAAAATGTTCTTCCTCATCTCCGTTCTAAATGGCCTACCCCTTATTCTTAAACTGTGGCCCCTTGTTCTGGACTCCCCCAACATTGGGAACATGTTTCCTGCCTCTAATGTGTCCAATCCCCTAATTATCTTATACGTTTCAATAAGATCCCCCCTCATCCTTCTAAATTCCAGTGTATACAAGCCTAATTGCTACAGCCTTTCAACATACGACAGTCCCGCCATTCCGGGAATCAACCTAGTGAACCTACGCTGCACGCCCTCAATAGCAAGAATATCCTTCCTCAAATTTGGAGACCAAAACTGCACACAGTACTCCAGGTGCGGTCTCACCAGGGCCCGGTACAACTGTAGAAGGACCTCTTTGCTCCTATACTCAACTCCTCTTGTTACGAAGGCCAACATTCCATTGGCTTTCTTCACTGCCTGCTGTACCTGCATGCTTCCTTTCAGTGACTGATGCACTAGGACACCCAGATCTCGTTGAACATCCCCTCTTCCTAACTTGACACCATTCAGATAATAATACAATTAATACTGTACAAATCTTTTCTTCAGAAGGTTCGTAGTCATAGATTCGTCAGAGGCTATGAACTGGATAAGGATTTCCCTGGAAGTGGATCTTGAACCTGCTCTAGTGTGACGTTTACTCAACTGTATCTTGCATTCTCACTTATCACTGCGTGACCACCCTTTCACACTAGCTTTAGATATTCCCACTTTCACATCCACTGCCTACATACTCGGGGCAGTTTACAGAGGCCCAATTAATCTACAAACCTGCACGTCTTCAGTTCAGTTCAGTTTATTGTCACGTGTACCGAGGTACAGTGAAAAGCTTGTGTTACGTGCTAACCAGTCAGCGGAAAGACAATACATGATTACAATCGAGCCGTCCACAGTGTACAGATACATGATAAGGGAATAACGTTTAGTGCAAGGTAAAGCCAGCAAAGTCCGATCAAGGATAGTCTGAGGGTCACCAATGAGCTAGATAGCAGTTCAGCACTGCTCTCTGGTTGTGGTAGGATGGTTCATGTCTTTGGGTTGTGGGAGGGCCAAGTCAATATTTTTACGGCAGAGATAGATAGATTCTTGATTAGTGCGGGTGTCAGGGGTTATGGGGAGAAGGCAGGAGAATGGGGTTAGGAGGGAGAGATAGATCAGCCGTGATTGAATGGCGTAGTAGACTTGGTAGGCTTGATGGGTCGAATGGCCTAATTCTTCTCCTATCACTTATGACCTTACGATAATAAATCTATAAATTCATAATCCATCGAAGCCTCGTTGCATCCCCAGCATGACTCGCATTCCCTTGTATATTCATGTTGTTGGCAAACTTCGAGAAGTGAATTTTGGCTGTGTAGCTGATGTGCATTACGAATAGCTGAGATTTAAGCTCTGATCGCTGTGGTATCCCAGTAGTCACACACAGCCGACTCAAGGATCACTGTTTCCCTTCTGTTGACAAACTCTCCACAGATCCCCAGCCTCCCGACAACCCCCCCTGATATTTATCACATCCCTCCTGCAGCTGAACTGGGCTCCCTACTCCAAACGTCCTTGCACCCTTCTATATGTACACGTGACTGATGTATTATATTATATACACACACATACGTGTGTTTGTCCATCTGCCGGCATGTGTGTTTATGTCACTATACGTGTAGGAAAACAACTGCAGATGCTGGTTTAAATCGAAGGTAGACACAAAATGCTGGAGTAACTCAGCGGGTCAGGCAGCATCTCAGGAGAGAAGGAATGGGTGACATCTAAAGAAGGGTCTCGACCCAAAACGTCACCCATTCCTTCTCTCCAGAGATGCTGCCTGTCCCGCTGAGTTACTCCAGCATTTTGTGTCTACCTTCACTACATGTGTAGGTGCATCCATATTTGTTTTTTGTTTTTTATGTGTAGGTATGTGTGTGTGTGTGCGTATGTATCTGTATGTGTGTTTACACATATAGTATGTGCATGGACTTAAGTGCACACATATCTGCATTGTATTTACGCATGTACGTGTATACGCATGCATGTTTATGTGCGTATCTGTGTGCATTAGTGTGTATTTACGTGTGTCCGTGTGCATTTGCATGTGTATTTATCTGTGAAAGAGTGTGCACATGGCTGTGTGCGTGTCTACATGTTTGTGTGTGTGTATCCATGAGTGTGTGTTGTCTATTCTGGGTTTGTGTGTTAGTCGTGAAGGAAAACCTTTCAGTACCTTGCTCTGTCTGCTCACAATGCACCTACCTCCAGTGGAGAACTGGGACCTGTTCAAAGAGATGGATATGACATTTTATTCACTTTTTTTAGAGATATAGCGTGGAAACAGGCCCTTTCGGCCCACTAAGACCATGCTGAACATCTGGTTCTATCCTCCACTCTAGGGGCAATTTACAGAAGACAACTAATCCACCAGGACCAGTGATCCCCGTACACTAACGCATTAGGGACAATTTACAATTTATACCAACGCCAATTAACCTACAAACCTGCACGTCTTTGGAGCGTGGGAGGAAACCAGAGCACCCAGAGAAAACCCACGCAGGTCACAGGGACAAACTCTACACAGATAGCGTCCGTAGTCGGGATGGAACCCGGGTCTCTGACGCTGTGAGGCAGCAACTCTACCGCTGCGCCACCGTGCTGCCCTTTCTATTCTATAACTGAGCAAGATTGTGAGTTTAATTGCAACCTAAATAAGTGAGACAAAATGCAGGAAAAATGCTCCCGATGTTGGGGGAGTCCAGAACCAGGGTCACAGTTTAAGAATAAGGGGGAGGCCATTTAGGACTGAGATGAGTCAAAACTTTTTCACCCAGAGAGTTGTGAATCTGTGGAATTCTCTGCCACAGAAGGCAGTGGAGGCTGATTCACTGGATGTTTTCAAGTGAGAGTTAGATTTGGCTCTTTGGGCAAACGGAATCAGGGGATATGGGGAGAAAACAGGAACGGGGTACTGATTTTGGATAATCAGCCATGATCATATTGAATGGCCGTGCTGGCTCGAAGGGCCGAACCTATTTTTCCTGCACCTATTTTTCTATGTTTCCACGTACAAACTCCGTACAGACAGTGCCCGAGGTCGGGATCGAACCTGTGCCTCTGAGGCTGTGAGGCAGCAACTCTACCGCTGGCTGTCTCTCTCCAGGCTTGTCCTCTGGAAGTCCCCCTCTCTGCCAGGGCTGAGGAGAGCTGTTGGAGTTGGCTACTGCTGACACACATTCCTGAGAGTGGAGACGCTGACTATAAATAGGTGGCTGGTTCAGCGGGAGAGGGGGAGGGGAGACCATAGCCCAGGTCAGTGATGTCACATCCAGACATGCACCAGCATGGTGGCGCAGCGGGTAGAGCTGCTGCCTCACAGAGCCCGAGACCCGGGTTCCATCCTGACTACGGGTGCTGTCTGTACGGAATTTGTACGTTCTCCCCGTGACCCACGTGGGTTTTCTCCGGGTGCTCCGGTTTCCTCCCACACTCCCAAGACGTACAGGTTTGTAGGTTAATTGGCTTGGTATAAATGTGTGTAGGGCAGTGTTAATGTGCGGGGATCGCTGGTCGGCACGGACTCGGTGGGCCGAAGGGCCTGTTTCCATGCTAAACTAAACTAAACTAAAATCCCTGATCCAGTTGTGGCAAAGGGCAGCTGACATACCCCGTCCTCTCTAATTCTCCTCCTTTTCACCTACTGAACGCCTTTGCAAGTCTTTGTTTCGTGTTATATTACCATGAGCTTGGTTTAGTTTAGTATATTGATACCGTGTGGAAACAGGCCCTTTGGCTCACTGAGTCTACGCTGAGCAATGATCACCTGTTCACACTGCTTCTATTTTATCCCAATTTCAAACCTGCACGTCTTTGGGACCTGGGAGAAAACTGGAGAATTGGGAAGAAACCCACGTGGGTCACGGGGAGAACGTAGACACTCCACACAGACAGCGCCCGTAGTCAGGATCGAACCCGGGACCCTGGCGCTGTGAGGCAGCAACTCTACCGCTGCACCACCATGTCGATTTGTGAAATATTTTGTTTTAGGCCGAGAAATCTTTTGAAAATCAAAAACACAAAAGGATAATCCAGTGAACCCTCATTCTCATGGGGCAGAGGGGGGAATGGACCGTTATTGCTGATTGTCCGTGATAACCGAGTGAGTCAAGTATCAAGAGTGTTTTATCATCCTATGTCCCAGATAGGACAATGCCATTCTTACTTGCAGCAGCACAACACAATATGGAAACATGGTACACTGGAAACAATAAAATAACAAGAAAAGAAGTTCAGAGTGCTGGAGTAACTCAGCGGGTCAGGCAGCATCTGTGGAGAACATGGGCAGGTGACGTTTCACGGAGTGCTGGAGTAACTCAGCGGGTCAGGCAGCATCTGTGGAGAACATGGATGGGTGATGTTTCACAGAGTGCCGGATTAACTCAGCGGGTCAGGCAGCATCTGTGGAGAACATGGATAGGTGACGTTTCGGGTCGGGACCCTTCTTCAGTAATGTAGTCTGGTTTGTGCTGGGAGAGTGGGGCTGATCACAGATGGTGTCTTGAATCCATCTGTAGTGTCCTGTTGTCGTGACTGTACAGATGCCCAGTAACGAGTGACGTCAGCCTCCCTGCCTCATTGAGAACATGCTCTCCCTGTATAGTGAACAGTCTCAATCACTCTCTCTGAACTGTCGATGCACAGTCGATGTGTCGTGCTCTATTTACAGTCATTAGGTCACAGGCGACGGCTTCTTCTGTGATGACTTTTCCACCGGTACCCACCCAGTTGACTGAATCACGGATAATCCAACAATCCTTTCAGCCCACCTCATTGCTTCATGCACTGGCTCAGCTGGGTAACCATGCCTTTATGTTCACTCCTGCAAGGAACTGTCTGCCCATTGCATCACCTGTGCCTTCTCTCATAAACGCTGTTATTAAGGTGAGTAACTGGCCTGCGGTTTCTCACAAACCATCATGTATAAAGTCAAATCCCATAGAAACGTAGAAACATCGAAACATAGAAAATAGGTGCAGGAGGGGGCCATTTGGTCCTTCGAGCCAGCACCGCCATTCATTATGATCATGGCTGATCATCTACAATCAGTAACCCGTGCCTGCCTTCTCCCCATATCCCTTGATACCACTAGCCCCTAGAGCTCTATCTAACTCTCTTTTAAATTCATCTCTGGAGATGTCGGTAAAATCACGTGAATCTGACTCACTGTGGATTTTGACGGTCAGACCTGCAGATTATCGGGTATTATTTTATTTTTATTAGTGTAGTCATAGAGTGATACAGTGTGGAAACAGGCTCTTTGGCCCAACTTGCTCACACCGCCCAACAATGTCCCAGCCACACTAGTCCCACCTGCCTGCGTTTGGTCCATATCCCTCCAAACCAGTCCTATCCATGTACCTGTCCAACTGCTTCTTAAAATGTTGGGATAGTCCCTGCCTCAACTACCTCCTCTGGCAGCTTGTTCCATACACCCACCACCCTTTGTGTGAAAAGGTTACCCCTCAGATTCTGAATTAAATCTTTTCCCCTTCACCTTGAAAACGATATCCTCTGGTCATCGATTCCCCGACTCTGGACAACAGACTCGCTGCATCTGTGCATCTATTAAAGAACAAACTTGCTTTTAATTCAAATGGACGGGAAGAATGTCTTTATTAGTCTTTGATGATTGGTAGCATTCATCTCAAAAATGACAGAAAGGGGAGAAACTACAGGGCGTCACGGTGGCGCAGCGGTAGAGTTGCTGCCTCACAGCGCCGGAGACCCGGGTTCCATCCTGACTACGGGTGCTGTCTGTACGGAGTTTGTACGTTCTCCCCGTGACCTGCGTGGGTTTTCCCCAGGTGCTCCGGTTTCCTTCCACACTCCAAAGACCTACAGGTTTGTAGGTTAATTGGCTTGGTATAATTGTAAATTGTCCTTAGTGTGTGTAGGATAGTGTTAGTATGCGGGGATCGCTGGTCAGCATGGACTCGGAGGGCCAAAGGTCCTGTTTATCTGTGTCTCTGCATCGCTAAAGTCTAAAGACTATAACAGCTGGTGTAGATACACACACTCTCTATACGTTGCTCCTGCATCTTATCCAATACGTTTCCAATAATCCAATAAAATATAATAATATAATAATAAGATTATCCAATAATTTTCACCCAGAGAGTTGTGAATCTGTGGAATTCTCTGCACAGGAAGCAGTGGAGGCCAATTCACTGGATGTTTTCAAGAGAGAGTTAGATTTAACTCTCAGGGATAAAGGAATCGAGGGATATGGGGAGAAAGCAGGAACGGGGTACTGATTGTGGATGATCAGCCATGGCCTACCCCTGCACCTATTTTCCATGTTTCTATGTTTCTACCCTGATCACCCACAAGATCTCTTCATTTTAAACCAGGTCACCGGAATAACTAGCGACCAATCATTCTGTTTGAATATGTTTAAACATTCACTTGAATGTCATGTGTAGGAAAGAACTGCAGATGCTGGTTTAAACCGAAGGTAGACACAAAAAGCTGGAGTAATTCAGCGGGACAGGCAGCATCTCTGGAGAGAAGGAATGGGCGATGTTTCGGGTCGAGACCCTTCTTCGGACTTGAATGTCATGCCCAGCATCAGAGACGCAGACTGTTTACTCATTACTGCTTTCCTGTTTGTGAATGTTTACCGGAGAAAAGATGATGTGGAGTTGCCTGCTTTAAACAGTGAGCCTGCATCAGGAACATTTCAGTGCCCATAGGTCCCATAAAGTTACAAGCGACACAGTGGTGCAGCGGGTAGAGCTGCTGCCTCACAGCGCCAGAGACCCGGGTTCCATCCTGACTACGGGTGCTGTCTGTGCGGAGATTGTACGCTATCCCCGTGATTGCGTGGGTTTTCTCCGGGTGCTCCGGTTTCCTCCCACACTCCAAAGTTCCCCTAGTGTGTAGGATAGTACTAGTGTACTAGGGATCGCTGGTTGGTGCAAACTCGGTGGGTCGAAGGGCCTGTTTCCATTCTGTATCTCTAAACTAAACTAAGCTATATTTGTGAATTGTTGTAGGAAGGAACTGGAGATGCTGGTTTAAACTTCTTCAGACGTTTGAAGAAGGGTCTCGACCCGAAGCATTACGCAATCCTTCTATCCAGAGATGCTGCCTGTCCCGCTGAGTTACTCCAGCACTTTGTGTCTATCCAAATTTGTGAAAGTGTGTAGGAAAGAACTGCAGATGCTGGTTTAAACCGTAGGTAGACACAAAGTGCTGGAGGAACTCAGCAGGACAGGCAGCATCTCTGGATAGAAGGAATGTCAGTTCTTATTTAAGACATTGCTAATCACTATCTTAACCACATTGGATCATCGTGGTTCCATGCTGGTTAATCCTCTTACCTAAAACACCACACTGATCTCAGATGTGAAATGTTGAAGTCACCACCAACCTCCAAGATATGTTAGAGAATACGTTCTATATTCCCATCGCCCTTTCTGACACTAAGCCTGAAGGGCCCAATTTAATTTGTGTATGTGAAGACCCATTGAGTTCAAAGATATTCGAAGGATTACTTAGTTTAGAGATACAGCATGTTTGTGTGTGTGCGTGTGCGTGGGCGTGCGCGTTCCTGTGTCTGTGCATGTGTGTGTGTGTATGTGCGCATGCGTGTGTGTGCACATGTGTGTGCGTGCACGTGCCTCTGTGCGCGCATGTGTGTGTGCGCATGTGTATGTGTGTGTGTGCGCATGTGTGTGTGTGTGTGCGCGTGTGTGTGCGCATGTGTGTGTGGGTGTGTGTGCGCATGTGTGTGTGTGTGCGCATGTGTGTGTGTGTGTGCGCGTGTGTGTGTGTGCGCGTGTGTGTGTGTGCGCATGTGTGTGTGGATGTGTGTGTGTGCGCATGTGTGTGGGTGTGTGTGCGCGTGTGTGTGTGTGCGCGTGTGTGTATATGCGCGTGTGTGTGTGTGTGTGTGTGTGTGTGGTTGTGCGAGCGTGTCTCTAAGGCTGGACCACCACAGATGTGAAGTAACACTAGTTGAGTGCCAGGTAGCTTTGTGGCTGTGGTAAACAAGACAAGACACACACAGAGCTGCCCAAACACCCATGGCTTTACAAGGCCTGGATTCAGGTCCTTTCCAGTTGCAATGAGCAAGGTTAAATTGTCACAGCCTGCAGGAATTCCATGAGGCGTGTGATTATAAATATCTTGTCGTACACAATGTGGTTTACCAATAAACAGCAGCCTGACTCACACCGCCCAATCTTCGGGTTACACCACAAAATTTCCTTCTGAAATGCAGTTTCCAGTGAATGAGCAGACGCTGCTTGTATGAAGAACACCCTTATGTTCACTGTGAAGGTGAGATTTGATTTGAGATGTTTTTTCCTGCACCTATTTCAGGCAGGCAGCGTTACATTGAAGAATAAACAAGCTTGGACAGGCTGGAAAATGCCGAGGAGCTGGGAGGGAAAGTTTGAGGCAAGGATCTCGAGATATGGTTTGAAACGCAGTGGCAGAGAGTCACAGAGTGATGCAGCGTAGAAACAGGCCCTTCGGCCCAACTTGCCCACATCGGCCAACATGCCCCATCTACACTAGTCCCACCTGCCTGCATTTGGCCCATATCCCTCTAAACCTGTCCTATCCATGTACCTGTCCAAATGTCTTTAAAACATGGTGATAATACCAGCCTCAACTGCCTCCTCTGGCAGCTCGTTCCATACACCCACCACCCTTTGTGTGAAAAGGTTACCCCTCAGATTCCTATTAAATCTTTCCCCCTTCACCTTAAACCTACGTCCTTTGCCTCTCAATTCACCTAAGACTAAGCTTAGGTAAAGGCTAAAAGACTTTATGTCCCTGTATCTCAGGCCCTCAAGACCTGACAATGTACTTGTAAATCTTCTCTGCACACTTTCCAGCTTGACAACATGGTTCCTAAAACTGGACACAATACTCTCCCCGTAGTGGAAACATCCTCTCTACATCCACTCTATCCAGTCCCTTCACTATTCTGTATGTTTCAGTGAGGTCCCCCCTCATCCTTCTAAACTCCAGCGAGTACAGGCCCAGTGCCGACAAACGCTCATCATATGTTAACCCACTCATTCCTGGGATCATTCTCGTAAACCTCCTCTGGACCCTCTCCAGAGCCAGCACATCCTCAAGATTCAAGATATCTTTATTTATCTTTATTTGAAATTCAGTCACCCACAGTCCAACAATAAAAGCATTAAAATAGGCAAATTACACAATAAAAGCATTAAAATAGGCAAATTACACAACCCCAACCAACAACAAAAAAAAGAACCATCCATCACAGTGAGTCTCCTCCAGTCCTCTCCTCACTGTGATGGAAGGGGATTTCGCAGTGGAGCAGTCAAAATGTAGAAACACAAAACTGCAGATTGTGTAAGAAGGAACTGCAGATGCTGGTTTAAACCAAGGATAGACACAAAAAGCTGGAGTAACTCAGCGGGACAGGCAGCATCTCTGGAGAGAAGGACATAGAGCCCTGAACTGCTCACAATACTCCATACACAGAGTGCTGGAGTAACTCAGCTGGTCAGGCAACATCTCCAGGGAAAAAGAATGGCTCAAGGACCTGGGACCCGACCCGAAACATCACCTACCTTATTTCTCTGAAGATGCTGCCTGACCCGCTGAGTTACTCCAGCATTTTGTATCCATCTTTGATTGTATTAATGTATTGTCTTTTCGCTGACTGGATAGCACTCTACAAAAGCTTTTAACTGTTCTTTGGTACACGTGCAATAATAAATTAAGCTAAACTAAAATGTACCTGCTGAGTTACTCAAGCACTTTGTTTCCTTGTGTGTATTGACCAGCACCTGCAGGGCTGTAACTGCAGTTGTAAACGCAAATTGGAGGAACAGCATCTCATATTTCGCTCGGGCAGCTCACAGCCCAGTGGTATCAATATTGATTTCTCTCACTTCAGGTAACCCCAGCATTCCCCCCCTCTCTCTCCATCCCTCCCCCACCCAAGTTGCACCAGCTTATAAGAAAATAACTGCAGATGCTGGTACAAATCGATTTATTCACAAAATGCTGGAGTAACTCAGCAGGTCAGGCAGCATCTCGGGAGAGAAGGAATGGGTGACGTTTCGGGTCGAGACCCTTCTTCAGACTGATGTCGGGGGTGGGACAAAGGAAGGATATAGGTGGAGACAGGAAGATAGAGGGAGATCTGGGAAGGAGGAGGGGAAGGGAGGGACAGAGGAGCTATCTGAAGTTGGAGAAGTCAACGTTCATACCACCGGGCCGCAAACTGCCCAGGCGAAATATGAGGTGCTGCTCCTCCAATTTCCGGCGGGCCTCACTATGGCACTGGAGGAGGCCCATGACAGAGAGGTCAGACTGGGAATGGGAGGGGGAGTTGAAGTGCTGGGCCACCGGGAGATCAGTGGCGTTAATGCGGACCGAGCGCAGGTGTTCAGCGAAGCGATCGCCGAGCCTGCGCTTGGTTTCGCCGATATAGATGAGTTGACATCTAGAGCAGCGGATGCAATAGATGAGGTTGGAGGAGGTGCAGGTGAACCTCTGTCTCACCTGGAAAGAATGTTTGGGTCCTTTGATGGAGTTGAGGGGGGAGGTAAAGGGACAGGTGTTGCATCTCGTGCGGTTGCAAGGGAAAGTGCCCGGGGTTAGGGTGGTTTGCACCAGCTTCTCGTTCTCACCTAACAAACAGCTAACAATGGCCTGTTTCCTTTATCATTGTTACTTTTTTGCGTATCTTTCATTCATTGTTCTTTATCTCTCCACATCACCGTCGATATCTCTCGTTTCCCTTATCCCTAACCAGTCTGAAGAAGGGTCTCGACCCGAAACGTCACCCATTCCTTCTCTCCAGAGATGCTGCCTGTCCCGATGAGTTACTCCAGCTTTTTGTGTCTATCCTCGGTTTAATCCAGCATCTGCAGTTCCTTCCCACACAATCTGCAGTTTTGAGTTTCTACAGTTTAACTGCTCCACTGCGAAATCCCCTCGACCATCCATGTTCTCCACAGATGCTGCCTGACCCGCTGAGTTACTCCAGCACTCTGTGTCCTGAAGGAAACAAATTGTGTGCAGTAAGTCCCTTGAAAATTAATGAGAGTGATTACATACATCTCAGTGAACCATGGCGGCACGGTGGCACACCGGTAGAGTCGCTGCCTTCCAGCATTTGCAGCACCAGAGACCCGGGTTCCATCCCGACTACGGGCGCTGTCTGTACGGAGTTTGTACGTTCTCCCCGTGACCTGCGTGGGTTTTTTCTGAGATCTCCAGTTCCTCCCACACTCCAAAGACGTGCAGGTTTGTAGGTTAATTGGCTTGGTATCAATGTAAATCGTCCCTAGTGTGTGTGTAGGATAGTGCTAGTGTGCGGGGATTGCCGGCCGGCACGGACTCGGTGGGCCGAAGGGCCTGTTTCTGCGCTTTGTCTTCTAAACTAAACTAAACTAAAAACCTAAACCAAGTCTCACACATGTCATAAGGCAGCGATGTGCTGATTGATTTGAGTTGAGTTGAGTTTAGTTTAGAGATACAGTGCAGAAACAGGCCCTTCGACAACCAGCGGTCCCCACACACGAGCACTATCCTACACACTAGGCTTCAGCAAAGCTGTAAATTGTCCCTTGTGTGTAAGAGAATGCTAGTATTCAGGCTGATCAATGGTCAGCGTGGACTCAGTGGGCGAAGGGCCTATTTCCACACTGTATCCCCACACACTAACACTATCCTACACACACGAGGGACAATTTACAATTTACACCAAGCCAATTAACCTATAAACCTGCACATCTTTGGAGTGTGGGAGGAAACCGGAGATCCTGGAGAAAACCCACGCAGGTCACGGGGAGAACGTACAAACTCCATACAGACAGCACCCATAGTCGGGATGGAACCCGGGTCTCTGGCGCTGTAAGGCAGCAACTCTACCGCTGCGCCACCATGATGCCCTTTCTATTCTATAACTGAACAAGATTGTGAGTTTAACTGTAATCTAACTGAGACAAAATGTGTAAGCGTGATGTAACCATCTAATAACGTAAGTGGGTGCGTGATGCAGGAATCCAGTGCCTGGGAGTATTACTGTGCTGTGCTGTGTTGTAACTGTACTATAAATGCCGGAGCAGTAAGCTTCCTCTTGACATGGCTGACCTGTGGTGAAATGCTTGAGCAGGTAGATCAGTGGGGATGATGTCAGTGCTGGGTCTGTTGAGGGCTGGTTTTCCTTGCTTCACGTTGCACACCATGTTGTGATCACCAGACTGTGACTGGATAACCAGGGAGTGATGTTCATGAGGTGTTGGACAGCTGGTGGGGTGAGCGACACAAACGGTGCCGGAACCTGGAGACCATCGCCAAACCGCTGTAGGAACTCACCAGCTCATAGATACACAGAACCGTTGAACATGGGTGCAAGACAATAGACAATAGGTGCAGGAGGAGGCCATTCAGCCCTTCGAGCCAGCATCACCATTCATTGTGATCATGGCTGATCATTCTCAATCAGTACCCTGTTCCTGCCTTCTCCCCATACCCCCTGACTCTGCTATCCGTAAGAGCTCTATCTAGCTCTCTCTTGAATGTATTCAGAGAATTGGCCTCCACTGCCTTCTGAGGCAGAGAATTCCACAGATTTACAACTCTCTGACTGAAAAAGTTTTTCCTCATCTCCGTTCTAAATGGCCTACCCCTTATTCTTAAACTGTGGCCCCTTGTTCTGGACTCCCCCAACATTGGGAACATGTTTCCCGCCTCTAACGTGTCCAACCCCTTAATAATCTTATACGTTTTGATAAGATCTCCTCTCATCCTTCTAAATTCCAGTGTATACAAGCCTAGTCGCTCCAGTCTTTCAACATATGACAGTCCCGCCATTCCGGGAATTAACCTAGTTTCGGTCGGGACCCTTCCTCAGAGA
Source organism: Rhinoraja longicauda (assembly GCF_053455715.1). Classification (NCBI taxonomy): domain Eukaryota; kingdom Metazoa; phylum Chordata; class Chondrichthyes; order Rajiformes; family Arhynchobatidae; genus Rhinoraja; species Rhinoraja longicauda. Next base: position 28,587,164 of record NC_135983.1, on the reverse strand, counting down.
GTGGAAACCATTAATGGATGAACTCATTAATCATCCTTAGATTTCAATATAAGATTGAACCCGGGTCTCTGGCGCTGTAGGGCAGCAACTCTACCGCTGAACCACTGTGCTGCCGATTTTCTCCAGAGATGCTGCCTGACTCGCTGAGTTACTCCAGCACTTTATTTCTTTTTTGTGAACCAGAATCTGCAGTTCTCTATGAAGAAGGGTTCTGACCCAAAACATCACCTATCCATGTTCTCCTGAGATGCTGCCTGACCCGTTGAGTTACTCCAACACTCTGTGAAACGTCACCACTCCATGTTCTCCTGAGATGCTGCCTGACCCGCTGAGTTACTCCAGCATTAGTTTTGTTTTTTTTGTAGACCAGCATCTACAGGTAAACATAGAAACACGGAAACATAGAAAATAGTGCAGGAGTAGGCCATTTGGCCCTTCGAGCCAGCACCGTTTATGGAAATAATGGAAGATAGACACAAAATGCTGGAGTAACTCAGCGGGACAGGCAGCATCCCTGGAGAGAAGGAATGGGTGACATTTTGGTTGAGACCCTTCTTCAGACTGAGAGTCAGGGGAAAAGGAAAGAAAAGATATGAAAAGATACATAGAATAAATTAATGAAAGGTATAAAAAGAACAAATCAAAACCAGCAACAATTGATTTGTGTAGGAAGGAACTGCAGATGCTGGTTTACACCGAAGATAGACACAAAATGCTGGAGTAACTCAGCGGGACAGGGAGCATCTGTGGAGAGAATGAATGGGTGACGTTTCAGGTCTGAAGAAAGGTCTCGACCTGAAACGTCGCCCATTCCTTCTCTCCAGAGGTGCTGCCTGTCCCGCTGAGTTACTCATAAGTCATAAGTGATAGGAGCAGAATTAGGCCATTCGGCCCATCAAGTCTACTCCGCCATTCAATCATGGTTGATCTATCTCTCCCTCCTAACCCCATTCTCCTGCATTCTCCCCATAACCCCTGATACCCGCACTGATCAAGAATCTAAGATTGACACAAAAAAAAAGCTGGAGTAACTCAGCGGGACAGGCAGCATCACTGGAGGAAAGGAATGGGTGGAGACCCTTCTTTAGACCCGAAATGTCCCCCATTCCTTCTCTCCAGAGATGCTGCCTGCCTGACCCGTTGAGTTACTCCAGCGTTTTTGTGTCTACCTTCGATTTGTGTCTACCAGCGTCTGCAGTTTTCTTCCTACACAATCAATTCCCTTGCCTGCTCCACTGGGTCTGGAGATGGAGCTGGGTCTGGAGATGGAGCTGGGTCTGGAGATGGAGCTGGGTCTGGAGTTGGGTCTGGAGATGGAGCTGGATCTGGAGATGGAGCTGGGTCTGGAGATGGAGCTGGGTCTGGGGATGGAGCTGGGTCTGGGGATGGAGCTGGGTCTGGGGATGGAGATGGGTCTGGGGATGGAGCTGGGTCTGGAGATGGAGTTGGGTCTGGAGATGGAGCTGGGTCTGGGGATGGAGCTGGGTCTGGGGTTGGAGCTGGGTCTGGAGATGGAGCTGGGACTGGAGATGGAGCTGGGTCTGGAGATGGAGCTGGGTCTGGAGATGGAGATGGAGCTGGGTCTGGAGCTGGAGTTGGGTCTGGAGATGGAGCTGGGTCTGGAGATGGAGCTGGGTCTGGGGATGGAGTTGGGTCTAGAGATGGAGCTGGGTCTGGGGATGGAGCTGGATCTGGAGATGGAGTTGGGTCTGGGGATGGAGCTCGGTCTGGAGATGGAGCTGGGTCTGGAGATGGAGCTGGGTCTGGGGATGGAGATGGAGCTGGGTCTGGAGATGGAGCTGGGTCTGGGGATGGAGCTGGGTCTGGAGATGGAGCTGGGTCTGGAGATGGAGCTGGGTCTGGAGATGTGTGTGGACAGCGGCGCCCGGCTCTGAGAGGAGGTATAACAGCAACATGCCTCCGAGGATGTGACTGGAAAACCACCTCGCAACTTCGCCGCCGGCCACACCGCCTGGAATGCCCGGAATTCGTGTTATCTGCAAAACACTCGCAGTTGCTTCGGAGACCAGCAATTAGGGCAATGTAAACGGGCAGCGACAGCTTCTGGGTGGGTGGGGTGGGGGGGGGGGGGGGTTTAGGGTTGTGGGGGGGGGGGGGGGGGGGGAGGGTTGTGGGTGGGTGGGGGGGGGGGGGTAAATAGATTTGCTGTTTTATAATTATTTTATCTCCTATTCTAATTGTCCCGCCACCAACTTTTCAAGTGCAGATTGTATCTCTGATTTGTTGCTGATTTGCTAAACTTTAGTCATTTCTTCCCGACGTTCGATGCCTCTTGAAATAAAAGCAAGTCCTTCTTTACTTTGCAAAAACAGAACCCACCTGATTTAAAAAAAAAGATGTTTATTCATCCCCTTGGAAAAGGTTTGTGTTTGATAAAGGTAATAATTTCACAGAAATTCAGCTTTACAAAAGAGAGAAAGAGAAAAAAGAGAGATACAAAAATTCACAAAATTAACCTAAACTAAGTTCTTTAAAGACAGACACAAGATGCTGATCGGCCTGAAGAAGGGTCTCGGCCCGAAACGTCACCCATTCCTTCTCTCCAGAGATGCTGCCTGACCCGCTGAGTTACTCCAGCATTTTGTGAATAAATACCTTCGATTTGACAATGGACAATTTGTACCGACATCTGCAGTTATTTTCTTACACAAGATGCTGGAGTAACTCAGCGTCTGTGGAGAGAAGGAATGGGTGATGTTTCGGGGCGAGACCCTTCTCCAGACCAGTTTTGTAATGTGGGTGATGAGGGGATACAGACACACACAGACACACACACACAGACACACACACACAGACACACACACACAGACACACACACACAGACACACACACACACACAGACACACACACACAGACACACACACACAGACACACACACACACAGACACACACACACAGACACACACACACACACAGACACACACACACAGACACACACACACAGACACACACACAGACACACACACACACAGACACACACA
>NC_135983.1:28214445-28268662 GCF_053455715.1 Rhinoraja longicauda | reverse complement strand
CCCCTCTCTCTCCTCCCCCTCCCTCTCTCCCCCTCTTTCTCCTCCCCCTCCCCTCTCTCCCCCCTCTCTCTCTCTCCCCCACTCCCTCTCTCCCCCCTCTCTCTCCCCTCTCTCTCTCTCCCCCCTAAATCTCTTTGGTAAACATTTGCACACCCGTAGCACGTGGTGGACAATGTACACACTTCCATCGCAAGGGCCTAGTCCTCTCCACCTTGACTCTGTCTGTACCAATGACAATCTCTGCAATAGCTGCACTTTAATTAAACTTTACTGGGAGCGACAGCAGTTGGATTCTTTACTGCGTCAGAAGAAGACAGAGAGGTAAGTAGTGCTAGACCACTATTTACTGCAATTAAAATGGACCAAGTCACAGTGAGAAATGCATTCACTCTTCCAACTAGCAAACAGGGATGATTAAAAATTCTGAACAAATATTAAGATCTGCGCCAAATTATTCATAAAGTTAAGAGAAGAATCTATTAGCAAGGAGGCATGATTATAAATTCTGAACAAATACTAAGTTCTTTGCCAAAATATTAATCATCAATTTCACTTACACAAATCAACTTGCTGGCTGTGGCTGATCATAATCTGAGAAGCTTCACCACTAAGTAACCTCCACACAAAGTTAGCACAATAATATTGCCCGGACAGAGTGGATGTGGAGAGGATGTTCCCACTAGTGGGAGAGTCTAGGACCAGAGGGCACAGCCTCAGGATTAAAGGACGTTCCTTTAGGAAGGAGATGAGGAGGAATTTCTTTAGTCACAGGGTGGTGAATCTGTGGAATTCTTTGCCACAGAAGGCTGTGGGGGCCAAGTCAGTGGTTATTTTTAAGGCAGAGATAGATTCTTGATTAGTACATGTGTCAGGGGTTATAGAAACATAGAAACATAGAAAATAGGTGCAGGAGTAGGCCATTCGGCCCTTCGAGCCTGCACCGCCATTCAATATGATCATGGCTGATCATCCAACTCAGTATCCTGTACCTGCCTTCTCTCCATACCCCCTGATCCCTTTAGCCACAAGGACCACATCTAACTCTGCTTGAGTCTGTTATGAGGAGAAGGCAGGAGAATGGGGTTAGGAGGGAGAGATAGATCAGCCATGATTGACTTGATGGGCTGAATGGCCTACTTCATCTCCTTTCACTTAAGAACATGAACTTTGGACATGATCTTTGGACATGTGTTGGCACAGTCACTTAGAGCATTTTTCTGTGATCCAATTTTCAGACTTTAGTTGGTGTACCATCTGCTGGTTAAGTTGTAAGCTTTTACTGCGCCATAAATCTCTTCGCCTCTCCACCTTTCCTTCAAATCACTCAGTGGGAAGTTTAGTTTGACTTTAGTTCATTGTCACGTGTACCGAGGTACAGTGAAAAGCTTTTGTTGCGTGCTAACCAGTCAGCGGAAAGACAATGCATGATCACAATCGGGCAACCCACATGATAAAAGTAATAACGTGCGTAATGTTTAGTGGGAGATAAAGAGCAGTGAAGTCCGATCAAAGATGCCTTGATCCAAGAGTTATCACCCTTATTTTCAAATTCCTCCGCGTAGTCACGTCTCTGTACAGGCGGCAGCGGTAGAGTTGCTGCCTCACAGCGCCAGAGACCCGGGTTTGATCCTGACTACAGGTGCTGTCTGTACGGAGTTTGTACGTTCTCCCCGTGACCTGCGTGGGTTTTCTCTGAGATCTTTGGTTCCCTCCCACACTCCAAAGACGTACAGGCTTGTAGGCTAATTGGCTTGGTATAAATGTAAACAAAAATCATCCCTAGTGTGTGTAGGATAGTGCTAGTGTGCGGAGATCGCTGGACGGCACAGACTCGGTGGGCCAAATGGCCTGTTTCCGTGCTGTAACTCTGAACTTTAAGTTCCTCGGTGTGCACTTCACTGAGGACCTTTCCTGGACACTGCACACGGACACAATAACAAAGAAGGCCCACCAGCGGCTCTTCTTCCTGAGAAGACTGAGGAAGTTTGGCATGAACGCCAGCATCCTCACAAACTTCTACAGACGCACCATCGAGAGCCTGCTGACGGGCTGCATTACAGTCTGGTACGGGAACTGTTCTGCCCACAGCCACAAATCACTACAGAGAGTGGTGAAGACAGCACAGCACATCACTGGCAACTGTCTCCAGGACATGTTCTACCGGCGGTGCCTGCAGAAGGCACGCAGCATCATCAAGGACCACAGCCACCCAGCACGCAGGCTGTTCTCCTTGTTACCATCAGGCAGACGATACAGGGGTATGGCTGCACGTACCACCAGACTTAAGGACAGTTTCTACCATCAGGCCATCAGGCTTCTGAACTCATAAACACGTTTCACATCATAGATATTATCTTTTTACCTTCCTAATGCCATTTTTTATCTTATTTATCCTTGGAATATTGCTGCTGAGGTGACCCATTGTCATTGTACCGTTGATCCTGTGCCAACCTACATATGACAAATAACATTTATTATTATTATTATTATTATAACTATAACTAAACTAGGCTAGAATTCAGTTCACCTGTACCCACCTGTCTTCTGAAGCTTAGAGTGCTCTAGTCTCATCACACGTGCTAAAGACAAGCAGGTTTGCTGGTTAATTGGCTTCTGAAAATTGTCCCTAGAATGTAGGAATGTACGAGTGTACGGGTGATCAATGGTCCATGTGGACTTGGTGGGCCGAAGTGGTGGAGGAAACTGAAGATCTCAAGAATAAGGGGTAGGCCATTTAGAACTGAGATGAGGAAAAACTTTTTCAGTCAGAGAGTTGTGAATCTGTGGAATTCTCTGCCTCAGAGGGAAGTGGAGGCCAATTCTCTGAATGCATTCAAGAGAGAGCTAGATAGAGCTCTTAAGGATAGCGGAGTCAGGGGGTATGGGGAGAAGGCAGGAACGGGGTACTGATTGAGAATGATCAGCCATGATCACATTGAATGGCGGTGCTGGCTCGAAGGGCCGAATGACCTCCTCCTGCACCTATTGTCTATTGTCTATTGTAAAACCCACCCAGGTCACGGGGAGAACGTACAAACTCCGTACAGACAGCGCCCGTAGTCAGGATGGAACCCGGGTCTCTGACGCTGTGAGGCAGCAGCTCTACAGCTCACGGTTTCTTACGCAGGATTCCAACTTCTGCAATGTCTGGTCCCGTGTCCCCAGCTTGCTGCCAGCAGCAAAAAGCTGGAGAAGATACATCTGCCCCTCTCAGCCAAATAATTAATATAGACGTGAATATTTAAAGTGCATGCATCTAGCCCTGCCATAAGCCAGTGACACACGATGCTAAATGAAGGCTGACTACAACAATCAAAAGGCAGTGGAGGCCAGTGGAGAGCTAGATAGAGCTCTTAAGGATAGCGGAGTCAGGGGGTATGGGGAGAAGGCAGGAACGGGGTACTGATTGAGAATGATCAGCCATGATCACATTGAATGGCGGTGCTGGCTCGAAGGGCCGAATGGCCTCCTCCTGCACCTATTGTCTATTGCCTATTGTCTGTTGTACCGCAATCTTCTTTTAAAAAAAAAAGAAGCTTATCTTTAAAGTGAGCTTGTTTTGGCAATGATCAGGTAGTGAAAGGTGGTTCCAGTCTGGCAGTGTTCCTGCTGATGTCAAGGGCAATAACTCTACTGTCAGCTTCCACCTGAGTTTGCGATCTTGCACACCTTATCAGGCTTGGGGCGTCAGTTACTCTTCAATCTGAAGCCCAAACAACCGGGTGAAACCTTCAGTCACTGAAGTTCGTTGTGAAAAGAGGCCCGTAGGAAAATCCACTCTGGAACCCGATCCAGTTTCTCCAATTATCCTATCATGGCCCTGATGGATTATCTTGTGGTTGTTCCGTTAGCATCTCGAGTATATTCATAGAATATCAACCATCATTTGTATGAATGCAAGGATAAATATTTTTGTAACGACATGTGTACAGTTGTTGGGGTGCAACTCAACTAATAGCTTTAATGCTTAGTACTTTGTAGAATAAATGTTAGAGTTTAGAGATAGAGCTCTAAATAATTTTTAGAGAAGAGGGTGGCACGGTGGCGCAGTGGTAGAGTTGTTGCCTTACAACGCCAGAGACCCGAGTTCGACCCTGACTACGGGTACTATCCGTACATTCTCCCCATGACCTGCGTGGGTTTTCTCCGGGTGCTCCGGTTTCCTTCCATACTCCAAAGATGTACAGGTTTGTAGATTAATTGGCTTTGGTAAATTGGGTTTTTTTTAAACTGTGGCCAATGTGTAGAATGGTGTACAGTGTTTGCTGGTTGGCGCGGACTTGGTGGGCCGAAGGGCCTGTTTCTGTGCTGTGCCTAAAGTGAATGAATGAATGAATGAGTTTATTGGCCAAGTATGTGCAGATACAAGGAATGTGCCTTGGTGCTCTGCTCACAAATGACAACACAAATTAATCTTAGATTCTTGATCAGTGCGGGTGTCAGGGGTTATGGGGAGAAGGCAGGAGAATGGGGTTAGGAGGGAGAGATAGATCAGCCATGATTGAATGGCGGAGTAGACTCGATGGGCCGAATGACCTAATTCTGCTCCTGGAACTTGTGAATTCATGATGGAGCTGGTGGGATATGAGGAGCAATTATGTAAATTGGGCATGTTCTCTGCAGAAAAAAAATAAAGATTGAGATGCAATATGAATATTGTCAGGATGCTGAAGGGAGACAATAACACACATTCCACACCTTATTATTTCAACTCATCCGGAGAGTGGAATGGCAGCTTTTGAATGCAACAGGAATCTGCAGAAGCAAGTGTGAGCGGAGGGTGTGAGCAGAGGGTGTGAGCGGAGGTAGTGAACGGCAGGTTGATCAACCAGTCCCCCAGGGGGAGAACATAGAACCACTTGGTGTTGATTCACTCGGATAAATCAGATTTCCTTCAGCAAATATAATTTCGAGACATGGCACAGGAATAGCTCAAGACAGCTCAATGTTTGAGGAAGGGTTAAACAGGGACATGGGTAGGACAGGTTTAGAGGGCTGTGGGCCAAATGCACTTGTACTCTGAGATCTATCTGTTAAACAACGCGACCCATGGCACAATCATTCACACTGGAGAACACTAAAGTATTCATAGAAACATAGAAAATAGGTGCAGGAGCAGGCCATTCGGCCCATCAAGCGTTAGATAGTTAAAGAGAGTAAGATAGAGCTCTAGGGGCTAGCGGAATCAAAGGATATGGGGAGAAGGCAGGCACGGGTTACTGATTGTGGATGATCACAATGAATGGCGGGGCTGGCTCGAAGGGCCGAATGGCCTCCTCCTGCACCTTTTTCTCTGTTTCTATGAGCCAGCACCGCCATTCAATATGATCATGGCCGATCATCCAGAATCAGTGCCCCGTTCCTGCTTTCTCCCCATACCCCTTGATTCCGTTAGCCCTGAGAGCCAAATCTAACTCTCTCTTGAAAACATCGATTCATTCATTCGTTCAGGTCCCGTTCTGCTGTAACTTCCCAAAATACAACACCTGCAGCTTGTTGGAGTCACATTCTACCAGCTGTCCCCTTCCCCACGTTCCCAGTCGATCAATTCAGGTTCCACATGCAGGCATGCAGGCAGGCAGGCAGACAGACAGACCCCCAGACCCCCCATATCCACAGGGCAGCATGACCCTCTGTATGGCCAACACCCCGATTCACAGCCCCGACATTCACCCAATCAGAGAATTCCACAGATTCACAACTCTCTGGGTGAAAACGTTTTTCCTCATCTCAGTCCTAAATGGCCTCCCCCTTATTCTTAAACTGTGTGGCCCCTGGTTCTGGACTCCCCCAACATCGGGAACATGTTTCCCTACATCTGTCCAATCCCTTAAGAATTCTACATGTTTCTATAAGATCCCCTCTCATCCTTCTAAATTCCAGGGATGGTGAAGCCGGCAGTAGAAAAGCTGTTCTCTTTTTCTCTCATTTCTCTTTATTTTACACCAATGATGCACAACTAGCGCAGCGGGTAGAGCTGCTGTCTCACAGCGCCAGAGACCCGGGTTCAATCCCGACCACAGGCGCTGTCTGTACGGAGTTTGTACGTTCTCCCCGTGATCTGCGTGGGTTTTCTCTGAGATATTCTATTTCCTCCCGCACTCCAAAGACGTGCAGCTTTGTAGGTTAATTGGCTTGGTGCAAGTGTGAAATTGTCCCTAGTGTCTGTAGGGTAGTGTTAATGTGCGGGGATCACTGATCATATAGTCATGTGATAGGAGCAGAATTAGGCCATTCTGCCCATCAAGTCTACTCCGCCATTCAATCATGGCTGATCTATCTCTCCCTCCTAACCCCATTCTCCTGCCTTCTCCCCGTAACCCCTGACACCCGTACTAATCAAGAATCTATCCATCTCTGCCTCAAGAATATCCACTGACTCGGCCTCTACAATGCGGGCTTGGTGGGCCGAAGGGCATGTTTCCACACTGTGTCTCGAAGCTAAACTATTTTTGTTGGAGATGCAGATTGGAAATCTGAATCGTTCTCGGAGACATTTGTGTGAAAAATGTTTTACTTTAACCATGCATAACCAGAGACAGATAATTTTAGTCATGAATGGGAAGATACAATTGCTCAAGTTTATCGATGGCCTAGTTTATACACAAATTGCTACCAATTAACAACCAGACAGTAATGGTTTCCTTATTTATAGTGCATTAAATGTGGACTGATCTTTTTATGCGTCGTGGGTTTATTATGGATTGGACATTATTGAAATTATTTTTAAAGATTTTTTTCAGTCCTGAAGAATCAATAATAGTCGAGGCTTTTATGAAGAATCGATAATGCTCTAGGTTTTGTAATCTACAGCACACCAACAGGAACAGTGACATCTCCATTTCTTTACAAATTAAACAATCCTTTGCAAAGTGTCAAGTTAGCATTGTTGAGTTTCATTTATTTTCAACTCTCACCGGTGGAACATTAGTAAACGAGCTGTAAGTGAATCAGTCAATCACCTACCCCCTGCCAATTTTAACTCTTGATTCAACTTGCACCCTGTGTCGAGGCTACTGTTTGGGGGCCTATAGATAACTCCCATTAGGGTCTTTTTACCCTTACAATTCCTCAGTTTTGTCCATACTGATTCTACATCTCCTGATTCTATGTCACCCCTTGCAAGTGAACCGGTGTGAGGGGGGAGGTGAATACCGAAGTTAGAGTGTTGTATTTGAATGCGCGTAGTATAAAAAATAAAATGGATGAGCTTGAGGCTCAGTTAGATATTGGCAAGTATGATTACAGAGATCATGGCTACAAGAGGATCAGGGCTGGGAACTGAATATTTAGGGGTATACGTCCTATCGAAAAGACAGACAGGTGGGCAGAGGGGGTGGGGTTGCTCTGTTGGTAAGGGATGATATTCACTCCCTTGCAAGGGGTGACATAAAATCAGGAGATGTTCCCTCTCAGATGCTGGTTTATACTGAAGATAGACACAAAATTCAGAGACTGAGGAAGGGTTCCAACCTGAAATGTCACCTATTCCGTTTCTCAAGAGATAGAAACATAGAAACATAGAAAATAGATGCAGGAGTAGGCCATTCGGCCCTTCGAGCCTGCACCGCCATTCAATATGATCATGGCTGATCATCCAACTCAGTATCCCGTACCTGCCTTCTCTCCATACCCCCTGATCCCTTTAGCCACAAGGGCCACATCTAACTCCCTCTTAAATATAGCCAATGAACTGGCCTCAACTACCTTCTGTGGCAGAGAATTCCACAGATTCACCACTCTCTGTGTGAAAAAAAACGTTCTCATCTCGGTCCTAAAAGACTTCCCCCTTATCCTTAAACTGTGACCCCTTGTTCTGGACTTGCTCACCACCATCTACCATCTATCCTCTCTTGCTCGGCGTGTGTGAAGGAAACTGGTGTAAGTAGATTCGAGGAGGATGCTTTTTAAAAAAGAAACAGCGATTTTAAAATGCCTTCAATATATTGGAGACCAACTCACAGCCGGTGGAATGGCTGTGCTTGTCTCTGCCTCACAGGAGAGGGGAGAACATATAACATGGTGGCTCACTGTGTGGGTGACAACACAGACACGCAACACGCAATACACGGCACATTCCCTTTTCTCTCAAAGCAGTTTATTAAATGACATCTCAAAACTGTAAAATGTTCAATATTATCCAAATCAGAACTGATTGTTAAATGTGGAAAGTGCAGAGTCTGACAGCTCAAGCAGGAACGTTTATAGACAAATCAGAGAGTGGTGTGCTAACTAGGGGGAGAGGGGGAGAGAGGGGGGGAGAGAGATGGGGAGATGGGGACAGATGGGGAGAGAGAGGGAGAGAGAGGGAGAGGGAGGGAGGGAGAGGGAAGGAGAGAGGGGAGAGGGAAGGAAAGAGGGAGAGAGACGGAGAGAGGGTGAGAGAGAGGGGGGAGAGATGGGGAGAGGGGGAGAGAGAGGGAGAGAGTGAGGGAGAGGGAAGGAGAGAGGGAAAGAGTTGGGAAGAGGGGGAGAGAGAGGGAGAGAGGGGGGAAGGGAGATGGAAGAAGAGAGGGAAAGAGATGGGGAGAGGGGAAGAGAGAGGGGGAGAGGGGGTGAGGGCGGGGGTAGAGAGGGGTTGAGAAAGGGGGAGAGAGAGAGGAAGGGGAGAGAGGAAGGGAAAGGGAAGGAGAGAGGAGAGATGGAGAGAGGGGGAGGGAGAGAGCGGGGAGAGTGAGATAGAGGAGATGGCTTCCCTTGACAGAAGGATTGGGCAGGGTTTGTTGAACGATGGATTGATCATTTATTATCACGTGTGGCGTGCCACGGTGAGATTCTTGGTTCTGCGTACCGTACTGCAAACAGTAAAGGGCGCTGACAAAGTTACAAAGTGCTCAATGTGGTCCCCAACGGTCCATCTTTAGTGTCAGGGGTTATGGGGAGAAGGCAGGAGAATGGGGCTAGGAGGGAGAGATAGATCAGCCATGATGGAATGGTGGAATAGACTTGATGGGCCGAATGGCCTAATTCTGCTCTTAGAACTTATGAATGAACTTCCATTTGGCAAATGGGCCATTTTGCCATTTGTGGCACTTATTTTCTCAAGGCTGGCATGAGTTGCATTCTATTTTGGAAGAGTAGACTACACAGAGGTTCAGTGGACTAGGACTAATCACTCCACCCTGGGCTAGTGCGGAGAGGGGTGTCCAGGTAGAAGGGTCTTAGAGTAGGGCTGCCAACTGTCCCGTATTAGCCGGGACATCCCGTATTTTGGGCTAAATTGGTTTGTCCCGTACGGGACCACCCATGTCCCATATTGGTAGGGTTGCCAACTTCCTCACTCACAAATAAGGGACGAAGGGTGACGTCACCGCCCCGCGCCCCACGTGACCTCACCCAGCCAGCGGCCACGTGCTCCCGGCCTGGGCGACCGCCATTAATATGAGATTAATGCCAATCTCTAAATCTATCTAGTTGGGGCTCTTGCACGTTTTAATCTCCACTTTCTCTGCAGTGCCAACACTATAATTCTGCAGGCAGTTTCCTTTCTATTTGCTCCATCAGTACTGATGCATGGTATTATTTGCCTAGATATACCGAATAGTAAAAGGCTTGGACAGTGTGGATGTGGAGAGAATGTTTCCGTTAGTGGGAGAGTCTAGGATTGGAGGTCACAGCCTCAGAATAGAAGTGCGTACGGAGACGAGGATGAATTTCTTTAGTCAAAAGGTGGTGAATCTGTGGAATTCATTGCCACAGACGGCTGTGGAGGGCAAGTCAATGGATATTTTTAATGCAGAAATAGATAGATTGTTGATTAGTGCGGGTGTCAGGGGTGATGGAGAGAAGGCAGGAGAATGGGGTTGGGAGGGAGAGATAGATCGGCCACGATTAAGTGGCAGAGTAGACTTGATGGGCCGAATGGCCTAATTCTGCTCCTCGAACTTATGAACTTCAACAGCCAGTAATGTTTGCATTGTGACGTTGCACAGTCAAAAAACGTAGACTTTAAATATATTGAAGCTTAAAGATTATCAGATCAATAACCTAAACTTAATTATTGCTGTATCAGGCATCTGATAAATGATTTATATCGAGTGCACCAACACACCAGCCAGGTACAATCTTCACCAATTCTCTAGATAGCTCATGGCTGCTTTTACATGAAGAGTATCACAGCATCCTCTACAAAGAATGTTCCGGCATGAACAAAGTGGGAGTGGTGATAGTTGAGGAGGTGCTGTGTTGCTCAGTGCCTCTGGTGAAAAGCTCTGAAGAGGACAATTATAGAACTGGTTCTCGGGGAACTGGGCTACTTCTCACAGGACCACTTTCAGCCGTGTTCACTGGTGACAATTACAAATGTGATACAGGCACGTGACACACACATCCCTGTGGCATCTAGCCACCAACGCATCAATATGAAGTGTGAGACTGCAGCGGATCACAGCAGGAACTGCACCTGGCGTGTGTGTGTGTGTGTGTGTGTGTGTGTGTGTGTGTGTGTGTGTGTGTCTCTCTCTCTCTCTCTCTCTCTCTCTCTCTCTCTCTCTCTCTCTCTCTCTCTCTCTCTCTTTAACGTAAACTACCCGAGAGATCGGCTGAGGAATTGTCACGTGTGGCACAGCTCGGTTCCTGAAGCTTTTCACTGTACCTCGGCACACGGGACAATAAACACAACTGTACGGATCTCATCTAATCAAGGGCCAGTCGCACCCCGGCCACTCCCTCTTCTCCCCTCTCCCATCGGGCAAAAGGTACAGAAGTGTGAAAAGTGTGAAGTCCCTCCAGATTCAGGGACAGTTTCATCCCAGCTGCTATCCAGGCAACTAGGGTTGCCAACTGTCCCGTATTAGCCGGGACATCCCATATTTTGGGCTACATTAGTTTGTCCCGTATGGGACCGCCCTTGTCCCGTATTAGTAGGGTTGCCAACTTCCTCACTCCCAAATATGGGACAAAGGGTGACGTCACCGCCCCGCGCCCCACGTGACCTCACCCAGCCAGTGGCCACGTGCTCCCGCTCCACCAATGGCGGCCACTCGGGCCGGGAGTACGTGGCCGCTGGCTGGGCGAGGTCACGTGGGGCGCGGGGCGGTGACGTCACCTTGTCCCGTATTTGGGAGTGAGGAAGTTGGCAACCCTTACAGGCAACTGAATCATCCAACCATAACTAGAATCATCCCACCCACCACCCTATAACTCAGGGGGTCAGGCAGCACCTCTGGAGAAAAAAGGATAGGATGGGTGACGTTTCAAGGGCCGAGACCTTTCTTCAGACATTTGGTTCACTCGTTCATCCGGTGTGTGTACGAGCCAGAGGACCAGAGAGCGTGTGTGCGTGTGCGTGTGCGTGTGCATGTGCGTGTGCGTGTGTGGGGTCAGAGCCAGGGATCTGAACAAAGGCCAGGGCCATGGGTATGGACTCAAGGCCATGTAGGGGTCCAGACCATAGAGTCATAGAGTGACACAGTGTGGAAACAGGCCCTTCAGCCCTACTTGCCCACACCGGCCAACACGTCCCAGCTACACTCATCCCATCTGCCCGCGTTTGGTCCATAATCCCTCCAAACCTGTCCTATCCATGTACCTGTCTAACTGTTTCTTAAACGTCGAGATAGTCCTAGCCTCAACGACCTCCTCTGGCAGCTCGTTTCTTACACCCACCACCCTCCGTGTGGAAAAGTTACCCCTCAGGTTCCTATTAAATCTTTTCCCCTTCTCCTTAAACCTATGTCCTCTGGTCTTTCACATATATTTCCTGCTACCATTAAACTCACCAGGATGACTGTAAAATGTATCTAACAGGACGCAAAGCAAAATAGAAGTGTGTTTGGGGTTTAATAACAGTAACTGCCAATAGTTGACAAATCTGTGAGTCTCACACAACCAGGGTCCCAGCAGTCCCAATTATCAGAGTTTTTCTGCATTACCTTGTGACACAAACCACACCAAATTGTGGACATTTCGTTTTTTAGAAAAAGCTGGAGTAACTCAGCGGGTCAGGCAGCATCTCTGGAGGAAAGGAATGGGTGACGTTTCGGTTCGAGACCCTTCTTCAGACTGAGGGTCGGGGGGAAGGGAAACGAGAGAAATAGACGGTGATATAGAGAGATATAGAACAACTGAATGAAAGATGTGCAGAAAGGTAACGTAAGAAAATAACTGCAGATGCTGGTACAAATCGAAGGTATTTATTCACAAAATGCTGGAGTAACTCAGCAGGTCAGACAGCATCTCAGGAGAGAAGTTTCAGGGTGACGTTTCGGGTCGAGGTTCTTCTTCAGACTGTGCAAAAAAGTAACAATGGTCAAGGAAAGGTGGAGCCCACAATGCTTCATTGTTGGCTGTGGGGAAGGTGATAACGAGTGTTACAGACTGAAACTCAACAGGACGACAGTGAAACTAGTACGCTGACTATGGTGTGGGAGGGACGGAGAGAGACAAGGGTTACTTGAAGTTAGAGAAATCAATATTCATACCGTTGGGTTGTCATGTATTGTCTTTCCACTGACTAGATAGCACACTGTACCTCGGTACACGTGACCAACTAAACTGAACTGGGTTGTAAGCTGTCCAAACGAAAAATGAGGTGCTGTTCCTCCAGTTTTCAGAAGTTGTTTTAGCCCAATGAACCGCAATGCATTAAGGATGCGGTTGAGAAATAGATCACAGTAATTTTGTGGAGGTCCGTTCTCCCATCATTTAGGGCCAGAGATTAGGGTTGCCAACTTCCTCACTCCCAAATAAGAGACAATGTGACGTCACCGCCCCGCGCCCCACATGACCTCACCCAGCCAACGGCCACGTGCTCCCGCTTCACCAATGGCGGCCGCCCGGGCCGGGAGGCGGGTTGCTACACAACCTCCGTTAAGTGGCGCACAGGCCTCCGGGCCCACACTGTCCAGACCTACAGCATCCGGGCCTAATACGGGACAAGGGCGGTCCCGTACGGGACAATCCAATTTAGCCCAAAATACAGGATGTCCCGGCTAATACGGGACAGTTGGCAACTCTACCAGTGAGGGTCTTGAATCATACATGGTCTTCATGGACCATGTTATGGTCTTCATCAATACATGCTCTTCATCTGCTGGAGTCCATTCTCAGCGGGACATTTCTCTACATGTAGAAGTTGTGATGTGCGATGGGTATATCAGGACCAGTGACCTGTCTGTACTCTGGTGATCGTGGGTTCATTGTATCACTTCTATAAGCCTTCACATCAATGTTTAACTGTGTGTGTAGGGATCATACTCTGGAGATAGGCACAGAGTGCTGGAGTAACTCAGAGGGTCAGGCAGCATCTCTGGGGAGGAGGAATGGGTCAGAACCCTTCTTCTGACTCTGGGTGTGTTCTAAGCAACACTCCATCATCATAATGACTAATTCTAGGCTAGTACCTTCACAAAACTTAAAACATGCATGAGCAGAAATCAGGTTCCCACTTTAATTCAGTCAAGAAAGAGAGAATTCTAGTTTGAAGATCCAGCATGGAAACAGGCCCTGCGTCCCACCGAGTCCATGCCAACCATTGCCCACCCGTTCACACTAGCTCTATGATATCCCACTTTCTCACTACACACTAGAGGCAATTTACAGAAGCCAATTAATCTACAAACCCGCACGTCTTTGGGAATGTACGTTCTCTCCGTGACCTCTGTGGGCATTCCTCCGGTTTCCTCCCACACTCCAAAGATGTACATGCTTGTAGGTTAATTGGCTTAGGTTAAAAAAAAATGTAAATTGTCCCAAGTGTGTGTGTGGGATACTGTTAGTGTGCGGTGACTGCAGGTCGGCATGGACTCAGTGGGCCGAAGGGCCTGTTTCTGCGCTTTGTATCTCAACGACGAAACATTAAATTAAATTGTGGGAATGAATCAGAGAGCAACAGGTTGAAAGGAGGCAAGGGTAAATCTAATGCGGGGGCTGTCTCTCCATTCTAATGGTGCATCTGTGCCAAAACCTCCGAGAATGGATGGTACAATTGACGTCATTCCTCCGGGATATCTGTGGATCCCACTCTGAACTATTAATGGTGAGTCACTGCACAGAAAAACTCCTACGAGTTAGGAAGTCCCTCGAGCATGCATCATTGAAATGCATCCCCCACAATGGAAACCTGCAACTTGTTCCAACAAACGCCCAGGTTCAGGGACTGCTTCTTCCTTACAGCCACTCGGCTATTAAACTCTACAACCTCCAGCAAGCTCTGAATTACATAGACCATTATTGCACCTCAATAATAACAATAATGGTCTCTGTAATATTGTTGTTATTGTTTGTTTTTTATGTGTGTGTGTGTGTGTGTGTGTGTGTGTGTGTGTGTGTGTGTGTGTGTGTGTGTGTGTGTGTGTGTGTGTGTGTGTGTGTGTGTGTGTGTGTGTGTGTGTGTGTGTGTGTGTACACACACATATACATATGCACAAAATGCTGGAGTAACTCAGCAGGTCAGGCAGCATCTCTGGAGAGAAGGAATGGGTGACGTTTCGGGTCAGACTGAAGAAGGGTCTCGACCAGAAACGTCACCCATTCCTTCTCTCCAGAGTTGCTGCCTGACCCGCTGAGTTACTCCGGCATTTTGTGTCTACCCTTGATTTAAACCAGCATCTGCAGTTCTTTCCTACACATATACGTACGTATATGTATAATGTGTATATATGCAAGCTTTTCTCGTTTAGTATATTATTTACAGTGCACTATGCTTCCATATTGTGTTGTGCTGCTGCACCTAAGAATGTCATTGTCCTATCTGGGACACATGACTATAAAACACTCTTGGCTCTTGAAGACCCAGCCCACAGCAGAAGCAGGAGGGGATGGAATTTTAGGCAAGGGAGACAAGATGGGCTGAATGAACTTCCTCAGACCCACTAATGAACCAGGGGATAGACAATAGACAATAGGTGCAGGAGGAGGCCATTCGGCCCTTCGAGTCAGCACCGCCATTCAATGTGATCATGGCTGATCATTCTCAATCAGTACCCTGTTCCTGCCTTCTCCCCATACCCCCTGACTCTGCTAACCTTAAGAGCTCTATCTAGCTCTCTCTTGAATGCATTCGGAGAATTGGCCTCCACTGCCTTCTGAGGCAGAGAATTCCACAGATTCACAACTCTCTGACTGGAAAAGGTTTTCCTCATCTCCGTTCTAAATGGCCGACCCCTTATTCTTAAACTGTGGCCCCTTGTTCTGGACTCCCCCAACATTGGGAACATGTTTCCTGCCTCTAACGTGTCCAACCCCTTAATAATCTTATACGTTTCGATAAGATCTCCTCTCATCCTTCTAAATTCCAGTGTATACAAGCCTAATCTGTGTAGGAAAGAACTGCAGATGCTGGTTTCCACCGAAGACAGACACAAAATGCTGGAGTAACTCAGCATCTCTGGAGAGAAGGAACGGGCGAGGATCCGGGTGCCATAGGCCTGGAGTAAAGGTACGGGTCTCCCCTGACTCTCAGTCCGAAGAAGGGTCCCGACCCAAAACGTCACCCATTCCTTCTCTCCAGAGATGCTACCTGTCCCGTTGAGTTACTCCAGCATTTTGTGTCTATAACCAGTGGCTCCTCTACATTCTGTAAATGCAGGACATGGTCATTCACTGATAGCGTCTGATTATGCAGAATGTTACCAGAATATCTGTAGCTGAATCATAAATGTGAAGTACGGAAAATGAAAGTTCTTTTAATGGAAAGTTGGTTGCTTCAAATGGGGAAATAAAAAAACATCTGGTACAATCAACATTATATCTGCACGATAATATCGTATTCCATAGTTTAAAGATTTATACTGAGGAAATTCTAATTGAAGAACATATTTGGTGGTCGTGAACCAGCAACTTATTGAGTTTAGGAAGGTTAAAGTTATTCGTGCCTCCTCTACCTCCACTCCAACTTTGAACTCAGAGAGAACAATTTAACTACTGAGATGCGTCTCATTATTGGAGCATTTTTACATTAACAAAGAAGTCACTCTGACTGCTTGAAACAGTCTTACACCAAGAACTAAAGTTGAGGGGGTCACCTGGAAAGTAGCTGATTGCAAATCAAGCTGCCCCTGGTTCCTCGCTCGACGGCTAGACTACATCGCAACACTTCTAGAATATTCTTTAACCAAACGCTTGAACTACAATAATATCCTAAATAAAGGATAGCTCCTAAATCTAGAGCTCCTAGCCTAAGTCACAACAGTAAAACATCTCCAAAATTCTGCCACACTATCATTTTAAGAATGGTATTTGAAACATCAATGTAATGGGATCGAGGATAAATAATCTTGAAATCAAATCAATTCCAGTGCATCAATCAATAAAAGTCAACACTTCGTGTTCAGACCTGGCACAATGGAGCTATCTTGGAAGTAAAATGAATTCAAAGTTCATAATTGAACCACAAAGACCATCATATTGACCATCAAAAGCCATTAGAGTGTCTCTAATTAAATGAAGACAATGTCGTTGGTGTCCACAATGTATCTGATGGAGTTCACCCTAGAGAGGTTAACCGCCCGTCGTTGTTAATACTCTATGTACTCAAGTGTTGGCCATTTTACCACCAACTTCACCCTTGACTTTTCCCAATGTTCACATCCTGCCTACACCTAGTTTTGTTCCGAGCACAATAAAACTCACGTGACTCTTTCTCTACAACTCTATCACTACTAGTGTTCGGACTACAGCCAATAAAGTAAAGACAATAAGAATACTTAATCGTGGACGTTTTCGCCCCAAGAGTCCAATTTTCAACCTAGTGAAGCCTTTAATCAGCTCAGCTCAGAGTGGCCAACTAAATGATAATGAAACCCACGGCACCACACTCTCAAATAGATGAAATATCCTCCTAACTACTGAGAGACTCTGATTAACTAACTCGTATAATTAGCACTATTCAATTAAAAGTCCATTGTACCTATATTCAGTAATAAAACCTTTGACTGCTTTACTTCTCACAAAGCTGGCTTCCGCCGAGTGTTCCCGTGACCAGGCATTCCTAACCCACGCACGTTTCGCGCCAAGCCCATAGAACCATCGAAGAACCTCGCGTGGCACACTCTGGCTCTGCCAAGATCCCAGCAGCCCGACCTTTGCCCAATGAGGGTGGGGGTGAAAAATGTTAACCCGACACACTCCTGCCTCGCCCTGCAGAAAGTAAAATCCATACTCCTGCTTCATCTGCTCAAGGCGACAAAGCTTCCCAACGGCTCTGATCCACGCTTGGCCGGGACTTCCAATAACCCGATCTTCATCTGAACAAGATACAACAGAGGAATCTGCAGGTTCTTCTCCGTCCCATCATGCCATCTGCACTGGGGAGATGGCTTTCTCAACGGGAGCAGTTACAATTGATTATTCCAATTCCATCTTCCTTTCCCCTCACAAGATGTCATCATAGTCCAGTAACTTGGAGTGCTGCCTGGATTTCCACAGTCTATAGAGACGAAAATCAAAGTACGTCTCGATCATCCGCTTCCCTGTGATTCAACGAGACAACAGTCAGTCAGTCAAAGGTAGACACAAAATGCTGGAGTAACTCAGCGGGTCAGGCAGCATCTCTGGAGAACATGGATAGGTGACGTTTCGGGTCGAGACCCTGCCTCCGAC
This sequence comes from Rhinoraja longicauda, assembly GCF_053455715.1. Lineage (NCBI taxonomy): Eukaryota > Metazoa > Chordata > Chondrichthyes > Rajiformes > Arhynchobatidae > Rhinoraja > Rhinoraja longicauda. The sequence goes on along the minus strand of NC_135983.1, from coordinate 28,251,121 downwards.
TGACAGTCAGGGGAAAGGGAAACAAGAGATACAGGACAAATGAATGGAAGAAATGCAAAAAGCAACGATGGTCAAGGAAATGTGGAGCCCACAATGGTCCATTGTTGGCTGTGGGATAGGTGACAATGAGTTGTACAGACAGTGAAACTGGTACGCTGACTAGGGTGGGGGAGGGGTGGAGAGAGAGGGAGAGAGAGAGAGAGGATGCAAGAATTACTTGAAGTTAGAGAAATCAATATTCATACCGCTGGTGTGTAAGCTGCCCAAGGAAATGGTCCCCCAATGATGAAAGTAAAACGTGCCCGAAGAAGGGTCCCGACCCGAGACGTCACTGATCCATGTTCTGCAGCAAAGCTGCCTGACCTGCTGAGTTCAACGCACCCATCACCGGCTCTGACCTCCCCACCATCGAAGGGATTTACCAGACTCGCTGTCTCATAAAGGCAGCCAGCATCATCAGAGACCCACACCACCCTGGCCACACTCTCACTGACCCACACCACCCTGGCCACACTCTCAATGACCCACACCACCCTGGCCACACTCTCACTGACCCACACCACCCTGGCCACACTCTCACTGACCCACACCACCCTGGCCACACTCTCACTGACCCACACCACCCTGGCACACACTCTCACTGACCCACACCACCCTGGCCACACTCTCACTGACCCACCCCCCCCCCCCCCACACTCTCACTGACCCACACCACCCTGGCACACACTCTCACTGACCCACACCACCCTGGCCACACACTCACTGACCCACACCACCCTGGCCACACTATCACTGACCCACACCACCCTGGCCACACACTCACTGACCCACACCACCCTGGCCACACTCTCACTGACCCACACCACCCTGGCCACACTCTCACTGACCCATACTCTCACTGACCCACACACCCTGGCCACACTCTCACTGACCCACACTCTCACTGACCCACACCACCCTGGCCACACTCTCACTGACTCACACTCTCACTGACCCACACACTCACTGACCCACACCACCCAGGCCACACTCTCACTGACCCACACCACCCTGGCCACACTCTCACTGACCCACACCACCCTGGCCACACTCTCACTGACCCACACTCTCACTGGCCCACACCACCCTGGCCACACTCTCACCGACCCACACACTCACTGACCCACATCACCCTGGCCACACTCTCACCTCACCCCTGCCATCGGGAAGAAGGTACAGGAGCCTGAAAACTGTAATGTCCAGGTTCAAGAACAGCTTCTTCCCAACAACCATCTTCTTGAGTCAGGGTGTCAGTGGTAATGGGGCAAAGGTAGGAGTATGGGGTTGAGAGGGAAAGATAGATCAGCCAAATGGCCTAATGGTCTAATTCTGCTTCTCGAAGTTATGAACTTATGAACCGTCAGGCTATTAAACACTACAACCTCTAACAAGGCTCCAAACTAGAATGACTTGAGAAGATAAGACACAAATAGCTGGAGTAACTCAGCGGGTCAGGCAGCATCTCTGGAGAGAAGGAATGGGGCCGCCTTGGGTTGAGACCCTTCCTCACTGAGAGTCAGGGGGAGTGGGAGATATGTACTTGGAGGGGCAATGTTTTGGCTTGGCATTATTATTGTTTTATTTAATATACTGAATTACTTCTTTGACGTTTGTAAAGTACGACGTTTGCATGTCTGTTGATTCACATTTTTGGTGCCTGTGGTTTGTTGGGTTTTCAAATCTGAACATACCTTGAGCAGAAAGTTCCAAAGGAGACTCAAAGGAGATTCGGTGGGGCCTCATCATATTCTTTAGGCTCTGAAAAAGCTGAAGAAGAAAGCAAAAACCATTGGATTCACCTGAAGCAAGCAATCCCTGTGTAAGTGGATGTGCTGACCAATACTATTGGTTAGGATGAGGAAAAACTTTTTCAGTCAGAGAGTTGTAAATCTGTGGAATTCTCTGCCTCAGAAGGCAGTGGAGGCCAATTCTCTGAATGCATTCAAGAGAGAGCTAGATAGAGCTCTTAAGGATAGCGGAGTCAGGGGGTATGGGGAGAAGGCAGGAACGGGGTACTGATTGGGAATGATCAGCCATGATCACATTGAATGGCGGTGCTGGCTCGAAGGGCCGAATGGCCTACTCCTGCACCTATTGTCTATTGTCTATTGCACTCTCGGAGAGAGAGGCTGCTGGGAACACACTGAGAGCCTCGACTCACTTCGATTCCGCTTCTAATTTTCTTTCACTTCCGCACCGAGATGCATTGATCTTATAGAGGTGTAGGAAATCTACAGAGTGAACATATTTACCCCATTCCAGATCAGCCTCATAGAGTCAAGTCAAGAGTGTTTTATTGTCATGTGTCCCAGGTAGAACTATTAAATTCTTACTTGCTGAAGCACAACAGAATATGTAAACCTAGTGCACAGTAAACAATATAATAACAGTGTACCGTGTTTACAGTGCGATACAGTGTGGAAACAGGTCCTTCTGCCCAACTTGCCCACACCAACCAACATGTCCCAGTGTACGCATGGGTCTTCTCCACGTTCCAAATAGGTTCATTGGCTTCTGTAAACTGTCCCTGGCATGTAGGATGGAACTAGTGTGTGGAGGATCGCTGGTTGGCGTAGACCCAGTGGGCCGAAGGGCCTATTTCCGTTCTGTATCTCCAAACTAAACTGAACTCAATTGATGAAAAGAGGCTCTGGGTGTCTACCCGATCTGTCCTATCCATGTACCTGTCTAACTGTTTCTTAAACTTCGGGATAGTCCCAGCCTCAACTACCTCCTCTGGCAGATCGTTCCATACACCCACCACCCTCTGTGTAAAAAGTTACCCCTTAGGTTCCTATAAATCTTTCCCCCTCATTCTACTCCTGCACCTATTTTCTATGTTTCTATGCAGCAAAGCTGCCTGACCTGCTGAGTTCAACGCACCCATCACCAGCTATGACCTCCCCACCATCGAAGGGATTTACCAGAGTCGCTGCTTCATAAAGGCAGCCGGCATCATCAGAGACCCACACCACCCTGGCCACACTCTCACTGACCCACACCACCCTGGCCACACTCTCACTGACCCACATGTCCCAGCTACACTAGTCCCACCTGCCTGCGTTTGGCCTATATCTCTCCAAACCTGTCCTATCCATGTACCTGTCTAACTGTTTCTTAAACTTCGGGATAGTCCCAGCCTCAACTACCTCCTCTGGCAGCTCGTTCCATACACCCACCACCCTCTGTGTAAAAAGTTACCCCTTAGGTTCCTATAAATCTTTCCCCCTCATTCTAAACCTATGTCCTCTGGTTCTCGATTCTCCTACTCTGGGCAAGAGGCTCTGTGTGTCTACCTGATCTATTCCTCTCATGATTTTCTACATGTCTATAAGATCAATGCACCTCTGTGGAAGTGAAAGAAATCTAACAAGGATGAGACTGACAGAGAGAGGTGAGGGAGAATGAATAACTAATTGATAAATCAGGAAGATAGACACAAAATTCTGGAGAAACTCAGTGGGTCAGGCAGCATCTCTGGAGAAAAGAAATGGGTGTCGTTTCTGGTCAAGACCCTTCTTCAGACACCTTCTCGACCCAAAACATCACCTATTCCCTCTCTCCAGAGATGCTGCCTGTCCCGCTGAGTTACTCCAGCATTTTGCGTCTATCTTGGCTGTAAACCAGCATCTGCAGTTCCGGTTTTAATTTGCACTAAACGTTATTCACGTTATTCCATTTATCATGTACCTGTATTATAATCATGTATTGTCTTTCCGCTGATTGGAAAGCACGCAACAAAAGCTTCTCACTGTACCTCGGTACATGTGACAATAAACTAAACTCAACTCACGATGGGAATCTAACTGGAAATAAAGTGATCTATAAAATCCTATGCGATCAATTGTTAAATAGAAACTCTCGGTGCTGGTTCGGGGACGGGCTGAACGAGAGCCAGGGGTTGCTCGACCATGGATGTCTGAAGAACAAAGAAGGACCACTGTGTGACCATCTTCCTGCCTCTTCCCCATAACCCCTGACACCCGTACCAGTCAAGATCCAAGCAATAAGTGCCATCCGGACTCTAATGAGTAGTTTAGTGTTCTTTAGTATGATACGCTGCTGAAACAGGCCCTTCAGTCTATTAAGGATAGCGGAGTCAGGGGGTATGGGGAGAAGACAGGAACGGGGTACTGATTGAGAATGATCAGCCATGATCACATTGAATGGCGGTGCTGGCTCGAAGGGCCGAATGGCCTATTCCTGCACCTATTGTCTATTGTCTATTAAGTCCACCGTGTCCGCGCCGACCAGCGATCCCCGCACACTAACACTATCCTGCGCTCACTAGGGACAATTTACACATTTTACCAAAGCCAATTAACCTACAAACCTGCACGTCTTTGGACTGTGGGAAGAAACCGGAGATCTCGGAGAAAACCCACGCAGGTCACGTGGAGAGCGTACAAACACCATGCAGACAGCGCCCGTGGTCAGGGTCAGGATGGAACCCAGGTCTCCGGCGCTGTGAGGCAGCAACTCTACCGCTGCGCTCGTAAGAGGACCGGAGACATGGATCCACCCAGGGATTGGTCACAGAGGTCGCAGGTGATGTCCGCCCGCAGGTGAGACCTACCTTTTCTCCGTTCGGGTTTCCCAGGATGTAGCAGCCCATTACGTGGATCACGTTGGGCTCAGCGTTGATCTTGCTCATCATCCTGCTCAGTCGCTTCCAAAACCTGCGCCAGAAAGACCAATGGTTTAAACTGCAACGCAAGAGACTTCATGGATAAAGCAGATTAAGGTCATCAGGTCATAAGTGATAGGAGCACAATGAGACCATTCGGCCCATCAGGTCTACTCCGCCATTCAATCATGGCTGATCTATCTCTCCCTCCTAACTCCATTCTCCTGCCTTCTCCCCATAACCCCTGACACCCGCACTAATCAACAATCTATCTATCTCTGACTTTAAAATATCCACTGACTTGGCCTCCACAGCATTCTGTGGCAAAGAATTCCACAGATTCACCACCCTCTGACTAAAGACATTAACTTACAGTGTGAATTGGCTCTGGCAACTGGAAGCTACATCCATAATAGAACACTCCTATTGTTCTAACGTTTTAAGGTGAGGGGTGGGGTGGGGTGGGGTGGGGTGGGGTGGATTTAATACGAATCTGAAAATCTGAACAAAAACAGAAAGTGTTTTAAGGTGAGAAGGGAGGAAGGATGTAATCGGAACCTGAGGGGTAACTTTTTCCACACAGAGGGTGGTGGGTGTATGGAACGAGCTGCCAGAGGAGGTAGTTGAGGCTGGGACTATCACAACGTTTAAGGAACAGTTAGACAGGTGCATGGATAGGACAGGTTTGGAGGGATATGGGCCAAACGCAGGCAGGTGGGACTAGTGTAGCTGGGACATGTTGGCCGGTGTGGGCAAGTTGGGCCGAAGGGCCTGTTTACATGCTGTATCTCTCCATGACTCTATGAATCCTTCCTGAAAATATCTATCCAATTCCCTGGTGATAGTCCGGATTGAAACTTCCTCACGTTAAATATTATACCCCTTTGAGCTGCTGTTCCTAGCTTGGTCCATATCCCTCCAAACCTGTCCTATCCATGTACCTGTCCAACTGTTTCTTAAACGTTGGGATAGTCCCAGCCTCAACCACCTCCTCTGGCAGCTCGTTTCATACACCCACCACCCTCTGTGTGAAAAAGTTACCCCTGAGGTTCCTATTAAATCTTCTCCTCTTCACACCTAAAAACATTTTCTGTTTTTATTCAGATTTTCAGCATCTGCAGTTTTTTTGATTTTCCACAGGATTCAAGACGACAGAATGAGGTGATGAGGTGTTTCAATCGCCCGGGATGAGGTGTTTCAGACTAGGGCTTCCAAGATGTCCTCGTTTTTCAGAAAACGGGGCTTCCCCTCCTCCATTATAGATGAGGCTCTCACTAGGGTCTCTTCTACATCCCGCAGCTCCGCTCTTGCTCCCCCTCCCCCCACTCGCAACAAGGACAGGATCCCCCTCGTTCTCACCTTCCACCCCACCAGCCAGCGGATCCAACATATCATCCACCAACATTTCCGTCACCTACAACAGGACCCCACCACTGGCCATATCTTCCCATCCCCTCCCCTCTCTGCGTTCCGCAGAGACCGTTCCCTCCGCAACTCCCTGGTCCACTCGTCCCTTCCTACCCAAACCACCCCAACCCCGGGCACTTTCCCTTGCAACCGCACGAGATGCAACACCTGTCCCTTTACCTCCCCCCTCAACTCCATCAAAGGACCCAAACAGTCTTTCCAGTTGAGACAGAGGTTCACCTGCACCTCCTCCAACCTCATCTATTGCATCCGCTGCTCTAGATGTCAACTTATTTATATCGGCGAAACCAAGCGCAGGCTCGGCGATCGCTTCGCTGAACAACTGCGCTCGGTCCGCATTAACGCAACTGATCTCCCGGTGGCCCAGCACTTTAACTCCCCCTCCCATTCCCAGTCTGACCTCTCTGTCATGGGCCTCCTCCAGTGCCATAGTGAGGCCCGCCGGAAATTGGAGGAGCAGCACCTCATATTTCGCCTGGGCAGTTTGCAGCCCGGTGGTATGAACGTCGACTTCTCCAACTTCAGATAGATCCTCTGTCCCTCTCTTCCCCTCCTCCTTCCCAGATCTCCCTCTATCTTCCTGTCTCCACCTATATCCTTCCTTTGTCCCACCCCCGACATCAGTCTGAAGAAGGGTCTCGACCCGAAACGTCACCCATTCCTTCTCTCCCGAGATGCTGCCTGACCCGCTGAGTTACTCCAGCATTTTGTGAATATAACAGAATTAAAGGGTGTTCCTTTAGGAAGGAGGTGAGGAGGAATTTCTTTAGTCAGAGGGTGGTGAATCTGTGGAATTCATTGCCACAGAAGGCTGTGGAGGCCAATTCAGTGGATATTTTTAAAGCAGAGATAGATAGATTCTTCGTTTGTACAGGTGTCAGGGGTTATGGGGAGAAGGCAGGAGAATGGGGTTAGGAGGGAGAGATAGATCAACTATGATTGAACAATAGAGTAGACTTGATGGGCCGAATGGCCTAATTCAGCTCCTATCACTTACGAACATGAACTAGAGAGCTGTCCTGAACTACAATCCACCTCATTGGAGACCCTTGGACCATCTTTGATCGGACTTTATCTTGCACTAAACATTATTCACATTATTCCCTTTATCCTGTATCTGTACACTGTAAATGGCTCGATTGTAATCACGTACTGTCTTTCTGCTGGCTGGTTAGCACGCAACAAAAGCTTTTCACGGTACCTCGGTACACGTGACAATGAACTAAACTCACACATTTTTTTAAAACTACAATACAACTACAATATCTTATAGAAACATATAAAATTCTTAAGGGGTTGGAGAGGCTAGATGCGGGAAGATTGTTCCCGATGTTGGGGAAGTCCAGAACCAGGGGTCACAGCTTAAGGATAAGGGGGAATTCTTTTAGGACCGAGATGAGAAAACATTTCTTCACACAGAGAGTGGTGAATCTGTGGAATTCTCTGCCACAGAAGGTAGTTGAGGCCAGTTCATTGGCTATATTTAAGAGGGAGTTAGATGTGGCCCTTGTGGCTAAAGGGATCAGGATACTGAGTTGGATGATCAGCCATGATCATATTGAATGGCGGTGCAGGCTCGAAGGGCCGAATGGCCTACTCCTGCACCTATTTTCTACGTTTCTATGCTAGTAATGTACATATGAAATGTAGTCGGCTTACAGAATTAAGTCCTCTTCCTTCTCCACTTTGGCAAAGGTGGCAACCTTGTTTTTCAGCAGGTACAAATGGCCTGGGCCCCCCTAGATTAAAAACACACAGAACACATCAATATGTGAACGGTTGCCATGGTGACAGCTCATTTGCCTCCTTTTACGACAACATCTTTTGTGCATAAACGACAGGCCGTGTTCGGACGATCTCACAAGATGCATTCTTTAGTCTAGTTTAGAGATACAGTGCGGAAACAGGCCCTTCGGCCCACCGAGTCCGTGCCGACCAGCGATCCCCACACACTAACACTATCCTACACACACACTAGGGACAATTTATAATCTTCACCGAAGCCCATTGACTTGCAAACCCGCACACCTTTGGAATGTGGGAGGAAACCGGAGCTCCCAGAGAAAGCCCACGCAGGTCACGGGGAGAACGTACAAACTCCGTACAGACAGCACCCGGAAACCAGGATCGAACCCGGGTCTCTGGTGCCGCCACTGCTGCTGCACCACCGTGCTGCCCCATGAATGAAGAAGGGTCTTGACCCAAAACGTCACCGATTCACGTTTCCCCAGAGACGCTGCCTGACCCGCTGAGTTACTCTAGCACTTTATGTCTGGTACTGGGATCATCCTGGTGAATCTTCACTGCACCTTTTGCAGCTTCATGTCATCCTTCATGGAGTAAAGTGACTGGACCCACACACAACGCCAAATGTGGTCTCACCATCACCTTGTACATCTCTAATACCGTGTCCCAACTCCTGTACTCAATACCTTCACCAACAAAGGCAAGCATGCCAAATCCTTTCTTCACCATTCTCTCTCTGACACCACTTTCAGGGAACTGTGTGGAACTCCATGAGAAGAAGGGTCTCGGCCCGAAACGTCACCCATTCCTTCTCTCCAGAGATGCTGCCTGACCCGCTGAGATGCTCCAGTGTCTGCCTTCCATGGGAGAGACATGGCTGGCACTGTGGCACAGCGGTAGAGTTGCTGTCTCACAGTGCCCCGTCCCTGCCCCACAGTGCCCCTGTCCCTGCCCCACAGTGCCCCTGTCCCTACCCCACAGTGCCCTGTCCCTGCCCCACAGTGCCCCTGTCCCTACCCCACAGTGCCCTGTCCCTGCCCCACAGTGCCCTGTCCCTGCCCCACAGTGCCCCTGTCCCTACCCCACAGTGCCCTGTCCCTGCCCCACAGTGCCCTGTCCCTGCCCCACAGTGCCCTGTCCCTGCCCCACAGTGCCCTGTCCCTGCCCCACAGTGCCCTGTCCCTGCCCCACAGTGCCCTGTCCCTGCCCCACAGTGCCCTGTCCCTGCCCCACAGTGCCCTGTCCCTGCCCCACAGTGCCCTGTCCCTGCCCCACAGTGCCCTGTCCCTGCCCCACAGTGCCCCTGTCCCTACCCCACAGTGCCCTGTCCCTGCCCCACAGTGCCCTGTCCCTGCCCCACAGTGCCCCTGTCCCTGCCCCACAGTGCCCTGTCTGCCCCACAGTGCCCTGCCCCACAGTGCCCTGTCCCACAGTGCCCTGCCCCACAGTGCCCTGTCCCACAGTGTCCCTGTCCCTGCCCCACAGTGCCCCTGTCCCTGCCCCACAGTGCCCCTGTCCCTGCCCCACAGTGCCCTGTCCCTGCCCCACACTGCCCCTGTCCCTGCCCCACAGTGCCCCTGTCCCTGCCCCACAGTGCCCCTGTTCCTACCCCACAGTGCCCTGTCCCTGCCCCACAGTGCCCTGTCCCTGCCCCACAGTGCCCCTGTCCCTGCCCCACAGTGCCCTGTCCCTGCCCCAGTGCCCCTATTCCTGCCCCACAGTGCCCTGCCCCACAGTGCCCCTGCCCCTACCCCACAGTGCCCTGTCCCTGCCCCACAGTGCCCTGTCCCTACCCCACAGTGCCCCTGTTCCTGCCCCACAGTGCCCCTGTCCCTGCCCCACAGTGCCCTGTCTGCCCCACAGTGCCCTGCCCCACAGTGCCCTGTCCCTGTCCCACAGTGCCCCTGTCCCTGTCCCACAGTGCCCTGTCCCTGCCCCACAGTGCCCTGTCCCTGCCCCACAGTGCCCCTGTCCCTGTCCCACAGTGCCCTGTCCCTGTCCCACAGTGCCCCTGTCTCTGCCCCACAGTGCCCTGTCCCTGCCCCACAGTGCCCCTGTCCCTGCCCCACAGTGCCCTGTCCCTGCCCCACAGTGCCCCTGTCCCTGCCCCACAGTGCCCTGTCCCTGCCCCACAGTGCCCTGTCCCTGCCCCACAGTGCCCCTGTCCCTGCCCCACAGTGCCCTGTCCCTGCCCCACAGTGCCCCTATTCCTGCCCCACAGTGCCCCTGTCCCTGCCCCACAGTGCCCCTATTCCTGCCCCACAGTGCCCTGCCCCACAGTGCCCCTATTCCTGCCCCACAGTGCCCTGTCTGCCCCACAGTGCCCTGTCCCTGCCCCACAGTGCCCTGTCCCACAGTGCCCCTGTCCCTGCCCCACAGTGCCCTGTCCCTGTCCCACAGTGCCCCTGTCCCTGCCCCACAGTGCCCTGTCCCTGCCCCACAGTGCCCTGTCCCTGCCCCACAGTGCCCTGTCCCTGCCCCACAGTGCCCCTATTCCTGCCCCACAGTGCCCCTGTCCCTGCCCCACAGTGCCCCTGTCCCTGCCCCACAGTGCCCTGTCCCTGCCCCACAGTGCCCCTATTCCTGCCCCACAGTGCCCTGCCCCACAGTGCCCCTATTCCTGCCCCACAGTGCCCTGTCTGCCCCACAGTGCCCTGTCCCTGCCCCACAGTGCCCTGTCCCACAGTGCCCCTGTCCCTGCCCCACAGTGCCCTGTCCCTGTCCCACAGTGCCCCTGTCCCTGCCCCACAGTGCCCTGTCCCTGCCCCACAGTGCCCCTGTCCCTGCCCCACAGTGCCCCTATCCCTGCCCCACAGTGCCCCTGTCCCTGCCCCACATTGCCCCTATTCCTGCCCCTTTGTCATTCTTTGAATGCTCTTTGGATAATTTGCTTGTAACTTGTAAGACTCACCTGGCAGAATATCAGCAGCTTGGAGATCTTGCAGCCCCTCCGATAGGTGGTCAGCTTCTTCTCAATCTCCTCTGTGAGGAAACACGTGATTCTCAAAGAGTGGTGGAGTCACACAGCGTGGAAACAGGCCCTTCGGCCCAACTTGCCCACACCGACCAACATGTCCCATCTACACTAGTCCCACCTGCCGCACTTGGCCCATATCCCTCTAAACCTGCTTGTCCAAATGTCGATGAAACATTATGATAGTCCCTGCCTCAACTACCTCCTCCTCCAACAGCTCACTCCATCTACCCACCACCCTTTCTGTAAAAAAAGGCTCGTATTAAATCTTTCCCCTGTCATCTTAAAAGGCCTGTCCCACTTTAGGCGATTTTAAGGCGACTACTGGCGTCTCGGCTGTCGCCGACAGTTCACGGGTGCCGTGGGCATGATCGTGAAGAGTCTTCCAAGCATCATAGCGGATCTCGGCAAGTCGCTGAGAAATCATCCGGAGTGAAATTTCTCTGCGACAGCTGGCTTGTCGCCAGGTATCGTTGCTTATTGCGGGCGCTGTCTGTCGCACGCTGTCCCCAGGTTTGCTACGTTCTCTTAGATGCATTTAGAAGCACGTAATAATAATTTAAGTAAAATCATTTGAAGATACCATAAAATACTTGTGTTTAACCAATTTATTTACCGTCAGGACATTTGACAGGTAGATTGGAGGCGACAGTTTGACGGTCAGGTAAGCGTGGGAATTTTTGCGATGTTTATGGCCATCAGCGATTACATTTAAAGTGCGCTCCCAACCCAGATATGCAACCCAGAAACCAGGTATGCATCTCCCGTACATTTTCAAAGAATGCCCACACTCCGCCCAAAAATCCATTTAACCACTTTTAAAATTAAATTTCTTAATACTGCTATTAGTAAACTAGTAAACTGCTATTAGTAAATTAGTAAACTGCTATTAGTCAATCCAGTTTATGCCTTGTTACAGTGAAGCTTGTTTTTTTTAGGTAACCCGGGCAAGATGTTATATTTCAAAACTCTCAAGTAATTACCAACTTGTCAGTGATTTCAGCGAAAATTAGGACGCCGGAGAAGCATTGACAGCGTGGGAATTTCGCGACGTTTCCGAAGACGGTGTAATCTCAACCTGACTCGGCATTGTCGTGGTCATTGTCGTGGTCATTGTCGTGGTCATTGTCGTGGTCATTGTCGTGGTCATTGTCGTGGTCATTGTCGTGGTCATTGTCGTGGTCATTGTCGTGGTCATTGTCGTGGTCATTGTCGTGGTCATTGTCGTGGTCATTGTCGTGGTCATTGTCGTGGTCATTGTCGTGGTCATTGTCGTGGTCATTGTCGTGGTCATTGTCGTGGTCATTGTCGTGGTCATTGTCGTGGTCATTGTCGTGGTCATTGTCGTGGTCATTGTCGTGGTCATTGTCGTGGTCATTGTCGTGGTCATTGTCGTGGTCATTGTCGTCAGGTAAAAGAAAATTTTGGCGATCTGCTACGACTTTAACAGTCGCCTAAAAAATCACCTAAGTGGGACGGGCCCTTAAAGCATTTTCTGTTATTAAATCTTGAAGATAGACTCAAAGTGCTGGAGTAACTCAGCGAGTCAGGCAGCATCTCTGGAGAAAAAGGATGGGTGACATTTCAGGGCGGGGTCCTTCTTCAGTCCCGAAATGTCACCTATCCATGTTCTCCACAGATGCTGCCTGACCCGCTGAGTTACTCCAGCACTCTGTGAAACGTCACCTATCCATGTTCTCCACAGATGCTGCCTGACCCACTGAGTTACTCCAGCACTCTGTGAAACGTCATCTATCCATGTTCTCCACAGATGCTGCCTGACCCGCTGAGTTACTCCAGCATTTTGTGTCTACCTTGAATACTTGGTATTCAAGTAGAATACATGCTTCTGCATGACCTTGACTTCAACAACCACTGCAACTTTGAGATTCACTCACCTAAAATGTCTTCAAATGTAGCGTGTTCATGGTCCTGTCAAGAAATGAAAGGCATTGCTTAACCCTTTAAACGTTTCTCACCATTGAGTGGCCTTTGCAGCCACACCATTACCTGCCTTCGTTAAGTATTCAGCAGAAGTGAGCAGTCAGGGTGAGATAGCAAATTCCTAATCTCTTTTTTAGACTTTAGAGATACAGTGTGGAAACAGGCCCTTCGGCCCACCGAGTCCATGCCGACCAGCCATCACCCCACACACTAACACTATCTCACACACACTAGGGAGAATGCACAATTATACCAAGCAAATTAACCTACAAACTTGTACGTCTTTGGATTGTGGGAGGAAACCGAAGATCTTGGAGAAACCCCACGCAGGAATGTGCAAACTCCGTACAAACAGCACCCGTAGTCAGGATGGAACCCGGGTCTCTGGCGCTGTGAGGCAGCAACTCTACCGCTGCGCCACCGTGCTCAATCATCTTGGAAATGGTCATTATTACATTGAGTCCAGAGGGGGCTTTCAGATGCAGAGTTTTCAGATGCACAGTCTGGTAAAAAAAACTGCCATATTCCCTGTAGGGAATCTCACCATTGAAGGCCACTGTCCGGCACGGTGGTGCAGCAGTAGAGTTGCTGCCTCACAGCGCCGGAGACCCAGGTTTGATCCCGACTACGGGTGCTGCCTGTACGGAGTTTGCACGTTCTCCCCGTGACCTGCGTGGGTTTTCTCCGGGAGCTCCGGTTTCCTCCCACACTCCAAAGACGTGCAGGTTTGTAGGTTAATTGGCTTCTGTAAATTGTCCCGAGTGAGTGGGATAGAACTAGTGTACTCGGATCGCTGGTCGGCGCAGACCCAGCGGGCCGAAGGGCCTGTTCTCTAAACTATACTGGACTGTACGGATGGGACGTTCTGGGTCGGGACCCTTCAGCAAGCTGGGGAGACGGTGCGAGTCGGGAGTAACGTCGCCAACTCCGTATGCTATCACTAAAACCAGTTATAGAGTCACAGAGTGATACAGTGTGGAAACAGGCCCTTCGGCCCAACTTGCCCACACCGACCAACAGTGTCCCAGCTACACTAGTCCCACCTGCCTGCGTTTGGTCAATATCCCTCCAAAACTGGCCTGTCTAACTGTTTCTTAAACATTGTGATAGTCCCAGCCTCAACTACCTCCTCCGGCAGCTCGTTCCATGCACCCACCACCCTCTGTGTGAAAAAGTTACCCCTCAGGTTCCTATTAAATCTTTTCCCCTTCACCTTCAACCTATGTCCTCTGGTCCTCGATTCACCTACTCTGGGCAAGAGACTCTATGCGTCTACCCGATCTATTCCTGTGGGATAGACAAACTGTACCAGGTACAACTTATACAAGTTATAAAGTGGTCCATTAAAACGAGGGTCTCCATTATTCCCTTCCACTAAAGCAGGCTAGAAACCCAAGGGCAAACGAGCTAAAGCCTGCTCCCAACCCTGGCAACTCTTTGTGTGCTGGACACAGAAGTGGATCTGCAATCACGCGTTACAATTGCCTCACTCTCTTAAACCTCGGCTCCAATTCCCTTTACCACGTGTCTGTACGCTGTGGACAACTCGATTGTAATCACTGTACAGATGCTCCCCGACTTACGATGCTTCGACTTGCGATATTTTGACTTTGCGATTGTGCAAACGACAACGAGACGCCGCTCGCTTCCGGCCACGCGATCGCGTGTATTCAATGCATTTCGGCTTACGACATTCTCGGAGCGGAACCCCATCGTAAGTTGAGGAGCACCTGTATAGCCTTTCCACTGAGTGGTTAGCACGCGGCAAAGGCTTTTTCACCCACTGTACCCGGGCGCACGTGACAATAAACCAAACTGAGCTTGTACTCACGTAGAGGATGGGGATAATGGAGGAGTCGTTCCTGCGGATAATCGTCGGGATGTACTCCGCCTTGGGGACCTTGGATGAAACCAGCTGCAAAGGAAGAGAAACCAAACAGTGAACAGTGAACAGAATAGAAAACCAACGTACAGAACAGTGAGAGGCCTGGATAGAGTGGATGTGGAGAGGATGTTTCCACTAGTGCGAGAGTCTAGGACTAGAGGCCACAGCCTCAGAATTGAAGGTCGTTCCTTTAGGAAGGGGATGAGGAGGAATTTCTTTAGTCAGAGGGTGGTGAATCTGTGGAATTCTTTGCCACAGAAGGCTGTGGAGGCCGCCAATGGATATTTTTAAGGCAGAGATAGATAGATTTTTGATTAGTACGGGTGTCAGGGGTTACGGGGAGAAGGCAGGAGAATGGGGTTAGGAGGGAGAGATAGATCAGCCATGATTGAATGGTGGAGTAGACTTTATGGGCCGAATGGCCTAATTCTTCTCCTATCACTTATGAACATGAACTTATGGAGAAAGGGAGGCCATTACCTGAAGTGCCAGTGGTATGCTATTGGCTGCCAGACCATAGAATCACACAGCACAGAAACAGGCCCTTCAGCCCAACCTGCCCATTGTGCCCCAACCAAGGTGCCCCATGCACACTTGTCTCACCATCGTGCGTTTGGCCCATATCCCTCTAAACCTGTCCTGTCCATGCACCTGGCCAAATGTTTCTTAAACATTGTGATGGTACCGACCTTAACTACCTCCTCCGGCAGCTCATTCCATATGCCCACCACCCTTTGCATCAAAAACTTACCCTTCAGGTTCCTATTAAATCTTTCCCCCTTCACCATTAACCTATGTCCTCTGGTTCTTGATTCCCCTACTCTGGGCAAGAGACTGAGTTTACCCGATCTATTCCTCTCATGATTTAGTATGCCTCTATAAGATCACCCCTCATCCTCCTGTGCTCCATGGAATAGAGACCCAGCCTGCTCAACCTCTCCCTGTAGCTCAGGCCCTCTGGTCCAGCAATGATCCTCATTAATCTTCTCTGCACCTTTTCCAACTTGACAACATCTTCCTATAATATGGTTTGCACTAAACGTTATTCACGTTATTCCCTTTGTCATGTGTCTGTACACTGTGGATGACTCGATTGTAAACATGGATTGGTTATTTTGGTTTAGTTTAGAGATACAGGGTGGAATCAGGCCCTTCGGCCCACCGAGTCTGTGCCCACCCGCGATCCCCAACCACCAATTGTCTTCCGGTTGACTGGTTCCCACACAACAAAGAGCTTTTCACTGTACGTGACAATAAACTCAAACTCAAAAGTTTGGTTTAGTTTAGTTTAGAGATACAGCGTGGAAACAGGCCCTTCGGCCCACCGGGTCCGCGCCGACCAGCGATCCCCGCACACTAACACTATCATTAACCCACTAGGGACAATTTTTACATTTAACAAGCCAATTAACCTACAAACCTGTACGTCTTTGGAGTGTGGGAGGAAACCGAAGATCTTGGAGAAAACCCACGCAGGTCACGGGGAGAACGTACAAACTCCGTACAGACGGCGCCCGTAGTCGGGATCGAACACGGGTCTCCGGCGCTGCATTCGCTGTAAGGCAGCAACTCTACCGCTGCGCCACCGTGCCGCCCTGATCACAATACTCTAAATGTGGCCTTGCCCACGTCTTAAATAACTGTATATAAGATGTGGTGGATGTATATATATAAGATGTATATAAGATCTTAAATAACTGTAACATGAGCTCCCCAGTGCTAAATGATTTTTGCACTTTGGGTGTAGGTTTTGGGCAGCGCAAGACTTACCATGATCTTGGGCGGGACAAAGTCTTCACCGTCACAAGACAGCAGCTCCAGTTCCTTCTCGGCCTCCCAGCTAAGGTCGTCAAAGTCATCGTCTAAAGCAGCGCACAGACTCTGCAGCTCCTGACCTGGCGTGACGCACGAGAGAGATCAGCCAGCGATTACCATGGAGACACAAGCAGCACTCCAACCGTGCAGCATCCCCATCAATATTTCATCAAACACACGCTCGCCACCGAGTTCAAAAACATGCCCATCTGTTACTTGTGTCTTCATTACAAGCGTCAATGAGAACGTCTCACGTGGAGATAGTCCACTTTAGTTTAGAGATACAGCGCGGAAACAGACCCCTTCGGCCCCCTGAGTCCGCGCCGACCAGCGATCCCCGCACACTAACCCTGTCCTACTCACACCAGCGACTCAGAAGGCAGTGGAGGCCGATTCTCTGAATGCATTCAAGAGAGAGCTAGATAGAGCTGTTCAGGATAGAGGAGTCAGGGGGTATGGGGAGAAGGCAGGAACGGGGTACTGATTGAGAATGATCAGCCATGATCACATTGAATGGCGGTGTTGGCTCGAAGGGCCAAATGGCCTCCTCCTGCACCTATTGTTTATTGTCTCAATAAATGTTTTGCTCCATTAATGAACCATCTGAGCTCTACGATTAGATTCATTCTGGGGTGGGAGCTTTGATGATTTTAGTTTTAGTTTAGAGATACAGCACGGAAACAGGCCCTTCGGCCCACCGAGTCCGCGCCGACCATTTATACCAAGCCAATTAACCTAACCTGAACGTGTTTGGAGCGTGGAAGGAAACCAAAGATCTCGGAGAAAACCCACGTGGTCACGGGGAGAACGTACAAACTCCGTACAGACAGCGCCCGTAATCGGGATCGAACCCGGGATCCGGGTCTCTGGCGCTGTGAGGCAGCAACTCTACCACTCTGCCACTGTGCCTTACAGGGGGCACTGTGTGCTGGAAGAGCAGGGCAGCAAAATGGTTCAGGAACCTGGGTTATCCACTGAAGGTTACGCACGTTATCCCCTTTATCATGTATTCCTACCCTGTAAACGGCTGGATTGTAATCATGTAGTGTCTTTCTGCTGAGTGGATAAGCACGCAACAAAAAAGCTTTCCACTGTACCTCGGTACACGTGACAATAAACTATGCTCAAACTCAAAACGGAACGCAATGCTCTAAATGTGGCCTCACCGACGTCTTACACAACTTCAACATGATCTCATGACCATGACATTGATAGATTCTTGATTAGTACGGGTGTCAGGAATTATTGGGAGAAGGCAGGAGAGGGAGAGATAGATCAGCCATGATTGAATGGCAGAGTAGACTTGATCGGCCGAATGGCCTAATTCTGCTCCTAGAACTTGTCTGATCACTACGGGGGCAGAGTTGCTTAGACGCCACACAGGTAGACAATCCCACAGGAGGGCTCCTCTCAAGATTCCACTAACCCCAATCGCAAGGAGTGATGAGACATCAAACTAATGAGTGGGGATGAATGAGGCTGTACTTGGATACAACATTTACAGGGTGTTCAGTTTAGTTTAGAGATACAGCGTGGAAACAGGCTCTCCGTCCCACCGAGTCCGCGCCGACCAGCGATCCCCGTACACTAGTCCTATCCAACACACTCGAGACAATTTACAGACACCAATTAACCTACAAACCTGAGTGTGGGAGGAAACCGGAGCGCCCGGAGAAAATGCAAGGAGTCACAGTGAGAGCGTGCAAACTCCGCACAGGCAGTCAGGATTAAACCCGGGCCTTTAGCGCTGTAAGGCAGCGACTCTACCGCTGCGCCACCTTGTGCGATATTAATTTGGGCAAGTTTATTATCTTTGCAGACGGGATAAAGGAGGATATCCTACAAACATGAAGGGCCACACAGCAGCAGTTTCTGGGATGACAGAACTAGTTCACTGGTCAGCATGGACACAGTGGGCCGAAGGGCCAGTTTCAACACTAAACTGAACAGAGCTAAAGTAAGCAGCTCATTAAATGTATCATTAAATAACGTCTTTTGAGGGAGAGAAGGTGTCCAAGTAATTTGAGATGACGATTGTGTCATGTTCCCAGGTACAGTATGTCAGTGTGTGGGAAGGAACTGCAGGTGCTGGTTTACACCAAAGATAGACACAAAATGCTGGAGTAACTCAGTGGGACAGGCCAGCATCTCCAGAGAGAAGGAATGGGTGACGTTTCAGGTCGAGACCCTTCTTCAGACGGAGAGTCAGGGGAGAGGGAGTCTAGAGAGATATGGAAGGGCTAGGTGTGAAAACGACAGATCAAAGTGGATGGTACTAAAAGGAAATGTGGATTGGATCGTTGTCAACTGAAGGCAAGGTGACAACGAGGCGGACAATCGGTAACATTTAATCAGAAGGACAGTGGAACTAGTCGGAGAACTAGGGTGGGGGAGGGACGGGGAGAGAGAGAGAGGGGAAGCAAGGGTTACTTGAAGTTACAGAAATCAATATTCATACCGCTGGTTTGAAAGCTGCACCAGAGAAATACAGCAGTCCACCACACCACCAGGCTGAACACTGACCCCACCACTTTCTGACCCAAAGGCACGGTGGCGCGGCGGTAGAGTTGCCGCCTTACAGCGAATACAGCGCCGGAGACCTGGGTTGGATCCCGACTACGGGCGCTGTCTGTACGGAGTTTGTACGTTCTCCCCGTGACCTGCGTGGGTTTTCTCCGAGATCTTCGCTTTCTTCCCACACTCCAAAGACGTGCGGGTTTGTAGGTTAATTGGCTTGGTATAAGTGTCAATTGTCCCGGGTGGGTGTAGGATAGCGTCAGTGGGCGGGGATCGCTGGTCGGCGCGGACCCGGTGGGCGGAGGGCCCGTTTCCGCGCTGTATCTACAAACTAAACTAAAAAAACAAAACTAAAAAGGCAAGGCAATTATCTGACGTGAAATGTTACTGGAGAACCTACTCTCTCGAGGGTCACACATCGGCTCAGATTTGACCGGTGTAGGGTCACTCCAGGAGCGGCCAAGATTCTTCTCTTGTCGTTCAGAAAGACCTGCAAGAAGGAGCCTGAGGTTATATACCGAGACGTAGAGACACACAATAATATACAGCATATACAGGCATACCAGTAGGATTAGAAACACAGGTAAACACAAAATGCTGCAGTAACTCAGCGGGTCAGGCAGCATCTCTGGACAGAAGGAATGGGTGACTTTTCGGGTCGAGACCCTTCTTCAGACTGATGTCAGGGGAACCCGCCCCCTCCCCTGACATCAGTCTGAAGAAGGGTCTCGACCCATTCCCTCTCTCCAGAGACGCTGCCTGACCCGCTGAGTTACTCCAGCATTTTGTGTCTACCGTCGATTTAAACCAGCGTCTGCAGTTTTCTTTCCCACATAGAAACATAGGTGCAGGAGTAGGCCATTCGGCCCCTCGAGCCAGCACCGCTATTCAATATGATCATGGCTGATCATCCAGAATCACTACCCCATACCTACTTTCTCCCCATACCCCTTGATTCCGTTAGCCCTAAGGGCTAAATCTAACTCTCTCGTGAAAACATCCAGAGAATTGGCCTCCACTGCCTTCTGTGGCAGAGAATTCCACAGATTCACAACTCTCTGACTGAAAAAGTTTTTCCTCATCTCAGTTCTAAATGGCCTACCCCTTATTCTTAAACTGTGGCCCCTTGTTCTGGACTCCCCCAACATTGGGAACATGTTTCCTGCCTCTAACGTGTCCAACCCCTTAATAATCT
The DNA here is from genome assembly GCF_053455715.1 of Rhinoraja longicauda. NCBI lineage: Eukaryota > Metazoa > Chordata > Chondrichthyes > Rajiformes > Arhynchobatidae > Rhinoraja > Rhinoraja longicauda. The sequence continues at coordinate 28,230,951 of NC_135983.1, read as the reverse complement.
TATACGTTTCGATAAGATCTCCTCTCATCCTTCTAAATTCCAGTGTATACAAGCCTAGTCGCTCCAGTCTTTCAACATATGATAGTCCCGCCATTCTGGGAATTAACATAGTAAACCTACGCTGAACGCCCTCAATAGCAAATTGACCCCTGGTTCTGGACTCCCCAACATGGGGAACATTTTTCCTGCATCGAGCCTGTCCACTCTCTTAAAAGGTCAGTGGCAGAGGGGAGAGGTCAGTGGCAGAAGTCCATTGCTGTCAGGTACCGCTGCAGGGAGATGAGGAGGGAGGCAGATGCCTGATCATCAGGAGCTCGTGCTGACTACCAACAGCAAGGGTCCATCTGGCTGTCTCCCCTCTGCTCTGCAGAGATTAGCAACAAGTCCCACCGAGCGCCGCGGCCCAATGTTCATAATTAAGTCTAACACAGCCACCCGAGGGGCTGACTTTAATTAGTTTTTGACATTGGCAAGGTGGTGAGGTAGTTAAAGATCAGCGTGTGTTAAATAATGCACTGAAAGGGCAGGGCGTGTGTAACTGGTACAATCCTCTGCACGATATAATAAGCAATTAAACACAGACTCTCACCAGAGCTGTTGCCAAGGTCTCACTCACACATCCTCCACGCAGATTGGTTCAGGCTTTTTGTTTAATACGGGTGTCAGGGGTTGTGGGGAGAAGGCAGGAGAATGGCCTAGGACCGGGGTCTCTGGCACCGTGAGGTAGTAGCTCTATCGCCGCGCCAACGTGCATTGGTCAACGCCACGTTGTAAAAATGCACACTGCTGAAAGATGCCAGAGAAAGATTCCACACAGGTGGAGAATCCCACCCAAAGATACTAGAGGAGCAAGATGGACCACTCCATCTATATCGCCCATACTGAATTGTAGTACGCAAAGGAGCGTAACGTCCGCCATTTTAGTAAGCAAAACCCGCCGTTCGCTCTGCCTCTCGCAGTGTAGTCAGTGTTGTGGGGGAACTGTGTGTGTGATGATACCATTAAAATGCAGAATATATCTCATCTATCAACTCACAGATTTTTGTTATTTTTCTTCTTAAATGTTTCTGCGAGTTTCTGCCTCCTAAAATGGCGTCGTGACATACTACGGTTTTTAGGGTCGAGTGGTCTATCTGGCTCTGATCTGTTATCTTTGATCCTGCCCCCTTCAACCCCAGTTTCCCCCCTCCCCCTCCCCTCTTTAAGGGGCCACAGTTTAAGAATAAGGGGTAGGCCATTTAGAACTGAGATGAGGAAAAACTTTTTCAGTCAGAGAGTTGTGAATCTGTGGAATTCTCTGCCTCAGAAGGCAGTGGAGGCCAATTCTCTGAATGCATTCAAGAGAGAGCTAGATAGAGCTCTTAAGGATAGCGGAGTCAGGGGGTATGGGGAGAAGGCAGGAACGGGGTACTGATTGAGAATGATCAGCCATGATCACATTGAATGGTGGTGCTGGCTCGAAGGGCCGAATGGCCTCCTCCTGCACCTATTGTCTATTGTCTATTGTCTCTCTTCCCATTGTCCCACCAAGACCCCACCCATTTCTCCCCATTCAATGTGTAAACTGAAGGAACAGCAACCCTTATTCCCCTTGGCTAGCTTACAGCCCAGCAGGACAAACATTGAATTCTTCAACTTTACGTAACCTCTACAAAACACGCCGACCCTCCCCTTTCTCCTGCCTAACCCCCACCCCTCCTCTGACCCCTGGCTGAACTTGCACCTACCTCTCCCCTCTCCTCCCCCTTCCCCTACATTCCTAAACAATTCGCACCTCCTCAATTGCAGGGGTGGCACGGTGGCGCAGCGGTAGAGTTGCTGCCTCACAGCGCCAGAGACCCGGGTTCCATCCCGACTACGGGTGCTGTCTGTACGGAGTTTGTACGTTCTCCCCGTGACCTGCGTGGGTTTTCTCCGGGTGCTCCGGTTTCATCCCACATTCCAAAGACGTGCAGGTTTTTAAGTTAATCGGCCTCTGTAAATTGCCCCTCGTGTGTGTAGGATAGAACTAGTGTGTGGGTGATCATCGGTCGGCACGGACTCGATGGGCCAAAGGGCCTGTTTCCATGTGGATCTGCCCATTTTGCATTCCTATCATTCATTTGTTCTTTGCACCTTTTCATATCTCTCTTTCCCTTTCCCCTGACTCTCAGTCTGAAGAAGGGTCTCGACCAGAAACGTCACCCATTCCTTCTCTCCAGAGATGTTGCCTGTCCCGCTGAGTTACTCCAGCTTTTTGTGTCTATCTTCGGTGTAAACCGACATCTGCAGTTCCTTCCAAAACTAAATAGCACTGGAGGATTCTAAAATCCATCACAAACCATCAGGGACAAGAGAGGATCTCTCTCTCTCTCTCTCTCTCTCTCTCTCTCTCTCTCTCTTTCTTGCATAACACATGCACACCATGATGTACACACACAACTACCCACACAAAACACACTGACACACACTCTCTCACACTGAACTAGGGTTGCCAACTGTCCCGTATTAGCCGGGACACCCCGTATTTTGGGCTAAATTGGTTTGTCCCGTACGGGAATGCCCTTGTCCTGTACTAGGCCCAGGGGGCGCTGTAGGCCCGGACACTGTAGGCCCGGACACTGTAGGCCCGGACACTGTAGGCCCGGACACTGTAGGCCCGGACACTGTAGGCCCGGACACTGTAGGCCCGGACACTGTAGGCCCGGACACTGTAGGCCCGGACACTGTAGGCCCGGACACTGTAGGCCCGGACACTGTAGGCCCGGACACTGTAGGCCCGGACACTGTAGGCCCGGACACTGTAGGCCCGGACACTGTAGGCCCGGACACTGTAGGCCCGGACACTGTAGGCCCGGACATTGTAGGCCCGGGGGCCACTGTAGGCCCGGACAGTGTAGGATGGAGGCCCGGATGCCGTCTAACGTAGGTTGCATAGCAACCCGCCTCCCAGCCCGGGCGGCCGCCATTGGTGGAGCGGGAGCACGTGGCCGCTGGATGGGTGAGGTCACGTGGGGCGCGGGGCGGTGACGTCACCTTGTCCCGTATTTGGGAGTGAGGAAGTTGGCGACCCTGCACTGAACAAAACACACATGAAAACAAAATGAAAGAGTCGGGTGAACAGCCAGGCAGACTGACTGTCAGGTGAACAGGCGATAGGAAGCTTGCAGGCTCACAGAAACAGGTGGAACGACAGGTAGTACTTACTCTGAAATCGAATTCTTCGACTCCCCACCATTCGAAGATGCTTACGGAAACTTCTGCAGTGAAGAATGTTTGGTTAAAATCAAATATTGCGAGTTGGCTCTACACCAAATGCTCGTGATGATATGACTGTAACTTACTGTACGTGGCCAGCAGTGAGATCACACCCAGCGGTATGAACATTGATTTCTCTAACTTCAGATAGTTCCTCTGTCCCTCTCTTTCCCCTCCCCCTTCCCAGTTCTCCCACTGTCTTCCTGTCTCCAACTACATCCTATCTTTGTCTCACCCCCTCCCCTGACATCAGTCTGAAGAAGGGTCTCGACCCGAAACGTCGCCCATTCCTTCTCTCCAGAGATGCTGCCTGACCCGCTGAGTTACAGGGCCCTAGTGAGTGTGTGTTGCACAGGTCCTAGTGAGACTGCATCTGGAGTACTATGTGCAGTTTTGGTCTCCAAATTTGAGGAAGGATATTCTTGCTATTGAGGGCGTGCAGCGTAGGCTCACCAGGTTAATTCCCGGAATGGCGGGACTGTCATATGTTGAAAGATTGGAGCGACTCGGCTTGTATACACTGGAATTTAGAAGGATGAGAGGAGATCTTATCGAAATGTATAAGATTATTAAGGGGTTGTACACGTTAGTAGCAGGAAACATGTTCCCAATGTTGGGGGAGTCCAGAACAAAGGGCCACAGTTTAAGAATAAGGGATAGGCCATTTAGAACTGAGATGAGGAAAAACTTTTTCAGTCAGAGAGTTGTGAATCTGTGGAATTCTCTGCCTCAGAAGGCGGTGGGGGCCAATTCTCTGAATGCATTCAAGAGAGAGCTAGGTAGAGCTCTTAAGGATAGCGGAGTCAGGGGGTATGGGGAGAAGGCAGGAACGGGGTACTGATTGAGAATGATCAGCCATGATCACATTGAATGGCGGTGCTGGCTCGAAGGGTCGAATGGCCTCCTCCTGCACCTATTGTCTATTGTCTATTACTCCAACATTTTGTGACACCTTCAGTACGTGGCCAGCGGTTCATTGCACGTTTATTCTGGTGAAAGTATCTGCAATGAAAAGCCAGGATGAACGAGAACAGCGGGTGACACGATGACAGGAATCTTATCGAGAAATCATTTGCAGTTTGGTTGCTAGGATTTTCTGCAGCCAAGATACATTCTATACTAACGTGTTGTGAGTTATTGAGTCACTCTGCTTTTGTACGGTTACAACAAGGTGGTTGTGTGAGTAATGAGGAATGGGTGATGGAGTTATGGAGCTATCAGCACCGTCTCATTTAGCTTTAGCAGCGGCAAATGAATGTGACTATTTATTACCTTCTAAGAAAGGATGGCACTGCGCACAGCGGTAGAGTTGCTGCCTCACAGCACCAAAGACTTAGGTTCGATCCTGACTACGGGTGCCGTCTGTACGGAGTTTGTACGTTCTCCCTGTTGACTGTGTGGGTTTTCTCCGGGTGCTCCGGTTTCCTCCCACACTCCAAAGACGTGCAGGCTTGTAGTGGAATTCTCTGCCTCAGAAGGCAGTGGAGGCCAATTTTCTGAATGCATTCAAGAGAGAGCTAGATAGAGCTCTTAAGGATAGCGGAGTCAGGGGGTATGGGGAGAAGGCAGGAACGGGGTACTGATTGAGAATGATCAGCCATGATCACATTGAATGGCAGTGCTGGCTCGAAGGGCCAAATGGCCTCCTCCTGCACCTATTGTCTATTGTCGGTTAATTTGGCTTCTGTAAATTGACCCCAGTGTGTGTAGGATAGAACTATTGTGCGGGTTGATCGCTGGTCAGCACAGACTCAGTGGGCCGAAGGGCCTGTTTCCATGTGGACTCCAGACACTCATCTCCGAACCTTGCACACAGCAGGTTGGTTACTTTAGTTTAGTTTACTGATTCCGTGCTGACGAGCGATCACCCCTACACTAGTTCTAGCCGACACACTCCAGGGCCAATTTACAGCAGCCAATTCACTTAGAAACTGGCACATCCTTGCAGTGTGGGAGGAAACCGAAGATCTCGGAGAAAACCCACGCAGGTCACGGGGAGAACGTACAAACTCCGTACAGACTCCTTCTGCAGTTGTTCAGGGCTCTAGTGAGACCGCACCTGGAGTATTGTGTGCACTTTTGGTCTCCAAATTTGAGGAAGGATATTCTTGAGGGCGTGCAGCGTAGGTTTACTAGGTTAATTCCCTGAATGGCGGGATTGTCGTATGTTGAAAGACTGGAGCGACTGGGCTTGTATACACTGGAATTTAGAAGGATGAGAGAGGATCTTATGGAAACATAAGATTATTAAGGGACTGGACACGCTAGAGGCAGGAAACATGTTCCCAATGTTGGGGGAGTCCAGAACCAGGGGCCACAGTTTAAGAATGAGGGGTAGGTCATTTAGAACGGAGATGAGGAAAAACTTTTTCAGTCAGAGAGTTGTGAATCTGTGGGATTCTCTGCCTCAGAAGGCAGTGGGGGCCAATTCTCTGAATGCATTCAAGAGAGAGCTAGATAGAGCTCTTAAGGATAGCGGAGTCAGGGGGTATGGGGAGAAGGCAGGAACGGTGTACTATAGACAATAGACAACAGACAATAGGTGCAGGAGGAGGCCATTCGGCCCTTCGAGCCAGCACCGCCATTCAATGTGATCATGGCTGATCATTCTCAATCAGTACCCGAATACCTGCCATGAATGGCGAGGGAAGTTCTAGAAGGAATAAGAGAGTACGGTCAGGGCCAATTGTGACCGGTGTGAGAGGGGAGGTGAACTGATCCTGAATCTATAGAACATTGGATTGAGGATGATCAGCCATGATCACATTGAATGGCGGTGCTGGCTCGAAGGGCCGAATGGCCTCGTCGTGCACCTATTGTCTATTGACAGGGGCTCACGTTGTCGACCTCCCTCCCCGTGGTGAGCCCTGCCAACTGACCTCAGTCAGGCGAACGACAACAAACAGAGACACCAGAAACAGAAGCAGCTTCATAACTTCTGCTGCCTCCAACGCAAGAAGAAGAAGAAGTCGTCTATTGACAGCACCCGAGGTCAGGATGGAGCCCGGGACCCTGGCGCTGTCAGGCTGCAGCTCTGCCGCGTGTGTTTGGTGTGTGGAAGGGTGCAGTGTGTTTGCTGAGAGGAGGCGGGGGGGGGGGGGGAAACGTGCGTACCTCTGGATGAGAGCGGCACACTCATTCTCTCGTTTCCTCCTCTTCTTCTCGGTGTAACCACGGAACGCCCTGGCGGAGGATGCAATGATCGCAGCGTCAGCCCTGGTTTAACAACTGCATGGGTGCACTACCGACAGAGCGCAGAGTTGCCATGGAAATAAAGTGAGGTACTTACGATATCCTTCATGACAGGCACATGGGTCGGCAGCAACAGGGAAAAAACACACAGACATCTTTATTTTAAAAAAAGAATAAAGAGATGAAAAAAATAAAGATACTGACTGAAACAGACATTCACGAACGTTTGTCACACCTCCCTTACTTTAGTTTAGAGACACAGTGCAGAAACAGGCCCTTCGGCCCATCGAGTCCGCACTGACCAGCGATCCCCGCGCACTAACACTATCCCACACACACTAACACTATCCCACACACACACACACACTATCCCACACACACACTAACACTATCCCACACACACACACACACTATCCCACACACACACTAACACTATCACACACACACTATCCCACACACACACTAACACTATCCCACACACACACTAACACTATCCCACACACACACTAACACTATCCCACACACACACACACACTATCCCACACACACACTAACACTATCCCACACACACACTAACACTATGCCACACACACACTAACACTATCCCACACACACACACACTAACACTATCCCACACACACACACACATTAACACTATCCCACACACACACTAACACTATCCCACACACACTAACACTATCCCACACACACACACACTAACACTATCCCACACACACACACACATTAACACTATCCCACACACACACTAACACTATCCCACACACACATTAACACTATCCCACACACACACTAACACTATCCCACACACACTAACACTATCCCACACACACTAACACTATCCCACACACACACACACATTAACACTATCCCACACACACACTAACACTATCCCACACACATTAACACTATCCCACACACACACTAACACTATCCCACACACACTAACACTATCCCACACACACACACTAACACTATCCCACACACACACACTAACACTATCCCACACACTAACACTATCCTACACACACGAGGGAAAATGTTCATTTATACCAAGCCAATTAACCTACAAACCTGCACGTCTTTGGAGTGTGGGAGGAAACCGGAGCACCTGGAGAATACCCACGCAGGTCACAGGGAGAACGTACAAACCGTACAGACAGCGCCCGTAGTCAGGATCGATCCCGGGTCTCTGGCGCTGTGAGGCAGCAGCTCTACCCGCTGCGCCACCGTGCCACCCGTGAATTGGTTGAAACCCTGTAGTTATTATGCTAGGCGGGGCATATCACTGGTGCATCAAATGTACAATCAATTGTAAATTCTCCAACAGGAGTTCCCTCTTCATATACTAGCCGATTAAACTTACCGCTATTTAATATGCAGCGTGATCTCATTATAAAAGTAAACCAAGCTCTCAAATGCTGCCATTCCTTTGCATGTTTAAGCAACAAAAAAAAATCACTGATCAGAACAATAGAAAGGTTTGAGAGAAGACTCAGTCGTGAAGCGACACCCAATTAGATCTGGATTAGTGGAATCCTACTTAGGGTTCAGGGAGAGCATGGATCTGTGCATGACCCTCTGGTTTAACCCCGCCTGCTTCTGTTCTGACTAAACCCAGATGCATTATCCTTTCATGTGCAATAAGCAGCAGATAAAAGGGACCAGACCCGTGCATTAGTAAACGTGTGGCTTGTGTCTGCTTGTTGCCGGCTCCTGTTTATGAACCTCGGCCAAAAGGGAATAATGATATTCTCCAAGTCACGTTGCACCTGGTGTCAGCAGCTGAGATTACTACTGCCGCTCCACACCCTCTGCTTCATGTCCTGCTTGGCCACCCGACAACCCAACGGCAAAAAAAGCCGCAGATGTTGGTGAGCACGGATGATAGACGCAAAGTGCTGGAGTAACTCAGCGGGACAGGCAGCATCTCTGGAGAGAAGGAATGGATGGGTGACGTTTCAGGGCCGGGACCCTTCTTCAGACTGAAAGCAAAGGGGACGGAACGAGAGGTAAGAAATGAACAGGGCAAAGCAACACTGAAGAAGGGTCTGGACCCGAAACGTCACCCATTCCTTCTCTCCACAGTAGATGCTGCCTGTCCCGCTGAGTTACTCCAGCACTCTGTGTCCATCTTCGGTATGAACATTAATTTCTCCAACATTGATAATCTCTACAAAACACCCCACCATCCCCCCCTCCCTCCCTTTCTATTATCCCCCACACCCCCCCCCCCCCATACTCCACCCCCCTCCCTTTCTATCCTCCCCCATACTCCACCCCCCCCCCATACTCCACCCCCCTCCCTTTCTATCCTCCCCCATACTCCACCCCCCCCATACTCCACCCCCCCATACTCCACCCCCCCTCCCTTTCTATCCTCCCCCATACTCCACCCCCCCCATACTCCACCCCCCCCCATACTCCACCCCCCCTCCCTTTCTATCCTCCCCCATACTCCACCCCCCCATACTCCACCACCCCCCCATACTCCACCCCCCCCATACTCCACCCCCCCCATACTCCATCCCCCCCCCCCATAACACCCCCTCCCCCATACTCCACCCCCCCCCCCATACTCCACCCCCCCCCCATTCCAAGTCATAAAACGGTGGAGTACCTCAGCGGCCCAGGCAGCATGTCTGGAGAGGAGGAATAGATGATGTTTGGGGGTCAGAACCCTTTTCCAGTCTGTACTGTATTGTTCTACGTTCTAACAGTCATATTTCCATATGTCTGAAGAAGGGTCTCGACCCGAAACATCACCCATTCCTTCTCTCCACAGACGCTGCCTGTCCCACTGAGTTACTCCAGCTTTTGTTGTCTATCTTCAGTTTAAACCAGCATCTGCAGTTCCTTCCTACACATTTCCTCTAGTCTTCAATGAGATTATTTCCAAATTTCCACATCGTCTTCTTTCCTACTTTACCTTCCTGCAGCTGAATATCCCCACCACCCCAGACTCATGTAAGGTCATAAGTTCTAGGGGCAGAATTAGGCCATTCGGCCCATCAAGTCTACTCTGCCATTCAATCATGGCCAATCTATCTCTCCCTCCTAACCCATTCTCCTTGCCTTCTCCCATAACCCATGACAACCTGTGCTAATCAAGAATCTATCAAGAAGCATATCCATTGACTTGGCCTCAACAGCCGTTGTGACAATGAATTCCACAGATTCATCACCCTCTGATTAAAAACATTCCTCCTCATCTTCCTGGAGGAACATCCTTTTGTTCTGAGTCTGGGACCTCTCCTGCGAATGGAGACATCCCGGCCACATCCATTCGATCATTTACAACTGAGGTGAGAAGGAACTTTTTCACCCAGAGAGTTGTGAATTTGTGGAATTCTCTGCCACAGAGGGCAGTGGAGGCCAAACCACTGGATGAATTTAAAAGAGAGTTAGATAGAGCTCTAAGGGCCAGTGGAATCAAGGGATATGGGGAGAAGGCAGGCACGGGTTACTGATTGTGGATGATCAGCCATGATCACAATGAATGGCGGTGCTGGCTCGAAGGGCCGAATGGCCTCCTCCTGCACCTTTTGTCTGTGTTTCTATAACCGCACAGTAACAAACAACGAGGACGATGTTTCCGTACTCACGCCTGCATGGTGGTGGTGGCTGTCTGAAAGTTGAAAAGGTTTTCTTTTGGAAACCAGGTCCGGATTGGTACATCGTCTGAAAGAAACCAGACATTGGTCAGAATTACCCAGAGAAAGACAGATGTGGGAAATGCAGTAAAGTCCACCCTAAAGCAGGGCGGGCAGCGACCTACAACAGGACTGCTGGCTGGAGACTGAGCACGGTCATTCATTAAACCGAGGAGAGGAGATTGGCCTTAGAGATAGCCGAGTGAACTATCAAACACCAAGAATGTTCGCGGCTTTGAACCAAGACATAGAAACAAGGAACTACAGATGCCGTGTCACCAACAAAGAAAAAAAAGAGACAAAAGTGCTGGAGTAACTCTGCGGGTGAGGCAACGTCTCTGGAGAACATGGATAGCTGGTGTGTAGGAAGGATGTACATGATGTCAGGGTCCACTATCGGGCCCACATCTACAATGGGAATGTGTGTAGGGCCCAAGACATTGTAGGGTGACGTGACCATTACAAGCTACCAACAGTACGCCACAGGCCGACTCTAGATTACTAGAAGCCTGGCCGATATCAAACTACTCCTGCCCCACAACCTTCAGTGTTGCTTCCAGTCAGATGTCGCTGTTAAGGCCAGACAACAGCACGCCATTCTCCTAGCTTACAGAGATACAGGCCATTCGGCCCACCCACTCCATGCTAACCATCACCCATTTAACTAATCCTACCCTAACCACTTCATAGAGTCGTACAGAGTCATAGAGTGATACAGTGTAGAAACAGGCCCCTCAGCCCAACTTGCCCAACATGCCCCATCTACACTAGGCCCATCTGCATGCGTTTGGCCCAAATCCTACTAAACCTGTTCTATCCTAGTACCCGTCCAAAAGTTTCTTCAACATTGTGATAGTACCTGCCTCAACGACCTTCTCCGGCAACTTGTTCCATACACCTACAACCCCTTGTGTGAAAACGTTACCTCTCAGGTACCTATTAAATCTTCTTCCCCCCCCCCCCCCCCCACCTCACCACATTCCCATCAAACCCCCCACCCCCCAGATTCTACCAATACCTACACTTTGACTCATTTACAGCAGCAAATTAACCAGAAGAGGTAGTTGATGCAGGAACTATAACAACATTTATAAGACATTTGGACAGGTACATGGATAGGACAGGTTTGGGGGGATATGGGCCAAACGCAGGCAGGTGGGACTAGTGTAGATGGGACATGTTGGCCGGTGTGGGCAAGTTGGGCTGAAGGGCCAGTTTCCACGCTGTATCACTCTGTGAGTTGCCCTCACATCTTGAATGGTTAATTTTGTTTAGAGATACAGCATGGAAACAGGCCCTTCGACCCACCAGGTCCGAATCACTTGCTCTCTCGTTCTATCCTACACACTAGGGACAATTTACGGAAGCCAATTAACCTAAAAATCTGCAGGTCTTTGGAGTGTGGGAAGAAACCGGAGCACCCGGAGAAAGCCCACGCGGTCACGGGGAGAACGTGCAAACTCCGTACAGACAGCACCAGAGGGTCAGGATGGAACCCGGGTCTCTGGCGCTGTGAGGCAGCAACTCTACCGCTGTGCCACCGTGCCGCTGAGATAGCACATGAAGGTTGGGTGTAGGACCTTGATAGTGGACCAGTCACAGGTGGACCAGTGTAGATGTAGCCCAGTCCCAGGTGGTCCAGTGTAGATGGTTCCCCAGTCCCAGGTGGACCAGTGTAGATGTAGCCCAGTGACACATGAACCAGTGTAGATGGTTCCCGGACCCAGGTGGACCCGGTGTAGATGGGTCTCAGTCCCAGGTGGACCAGTGGAGAATGGTTTCCCAGTCCTAGGTGGACCAGTGTAGATGGTTCCCAGTCCCAGGTGGACCAGTGTAGATGGGTCCCAGTCCCAGGTGGACCAGTGTAGATGGGTCCCCAGTCCCAGGTGGACCAGTGTAGAAGGGTCCCAGACCCAGGTGGACCAGTGTAGATGGTTCCCAGTCCTAGGTGGACCAGTGTAGGTGGGGTCCCAGTCCTAGGTGGACCAGTGTAGGTGGTTCCCAGTCCCTAGGTGGACCAGTGTAGGTGGTTCCCCAGTCCCAGGTGGACCAGTGTAGGTGGGTCCCAGTCCTAGGTGGACCAGTGTAGATGGGTCCCAGTCCCAGGTGGACCAGTGTAGATGGTTCCCAGTCCCAGGTGGACCAGTGTAGATGGTTCCCAGTCCCAGGTGGACCAGTGTAGATGGGTCCCAGTCCCAGGTGGACCACTCACCTGACACCCTGTCCACGCTGTACATGCGCTCCAGTTTCTTGCGGTGGCGTGTGGGCTCTCTGGAGGGCGCCTGGTCCATGTCGAAGGTGTGCTGGGAGCTGATGGGGGCTCGGGGCACAGGTGGGGCAGTCCTTGGCGGTGGTCCTGGCGGAGGCGATTGTGGGCGACACAGGATCCGTGTGTCCCAGCCTTGGGCCAGGCCGCCCCCCTCACTCTCCTCTCCCTCTTCCTCTCCGCCACCAGCTGCCTCTCCCCAGAGATGGTGTACACCCCGGGGCCTTCTGCGCCTCGGCCGGCTTGTCCACCCCCTCCTCGGAGAAGCTGCCCCTCCAGCCGGCTCTGGGACACCGTGGACAGGCGGCGCTTGTTGTGGGCGGGCAGCTGTAGCTGTGATACATCATCCAGTCCCATCGCGGACTCAACCAGCGGCTCTGCAAGGGGAGGGGAGGGGAGGGGAGGAGAGGAGGGGGAGAGGAGAGGAGAGGAGAGGAGAGGGAGAGGAGAGGAGAGGAGAGGAGAGGAGAGGAGAGGAGAGGAGAGGAGAGGAGAGGAGAGGAGAGGAGAGGAGAGGAGAGGAGAGGGAGAGAGGAGGAGGAGAGGAGAGGAGAGGGAGAGGAGAGGAGAGGAGAGGAGAGGAGAGGAGAGGAGAGGAGAGGAGAGGAGAGGAGAGGAGAGGGAGAGGGAGAGGAGGAGGAGAGGAGAGGAGAGGAGAGGAGGAGGAGAGGAGAGGAGAGGAGAGGAGAGGAGAGGAGAGGAGAGGAGAGGAGTGGAGAGGAGAGGAGAGTGGTCACTGCCCGCCTGGGACCATGGCAAACTCACTCAGCAACAGAGAGAGAGATGAACCACCGCACAGCACAGAGTGTAAGAAATAACTGCAGATGCCGGTACAAATCGAAGGTATTTATTTCACCAAATGCCGGAGTAACTCAGCGGGTCAGGCAGCATCTCAGGAGAGAAGGAATGGGTGACGTTTCGGGTCGAGAAGTCTGAAGAAGGGTCTCGACCCCAAACGTCACCCATTCCTTCTCTCCAGAGATGCTGCCTGTCCCGCTGAGTTACTCCAGCACTCTGTGAATAAGCACAGAGAGAGAGAGAGGAGTGATCACTGCCACCTGTCCCAGGCTGAACCACAGCAAACTTACCACACAACACAACAGGTCAACGTAGTGCTCTGTAAATTAGATCATAAACAACAGGAAACATTCTGTAGATATAGTGTTGTGTGTGTACATATATATATATATATACCCACACACATACATACGCACACACATATACACACACACACAGACACGCACATATACACACACACAGACACGCACATATACACGCACACAGACACGCACATATACACACACACATAACACACGCACATGCACACACATACGCACATATACACATGTATATACATATCTGCATGTATATGTGTCTGTATTTCTATACTGATTTTTTCTTTCATTTATTACATTGTTCACATTGTTCACGTGTTCTGTTGCTTTGCCGCCAGAGACCCCGGGTTCGATCCCGACTACGGGCGCCGTCTGTACGGAGTTTGTACGTTCACCCCGTGACCTCGCGTGGGTTTTCTCCGGGATCACCGGTTTCCTCTCACACTCCACAGACGTGCGGGTTTGTAAGTTAATTGGATTTGGTGTAAATGTAAAATTGTCCCTAGTGTGTGTAGGTTAGTGTTAGTGTGTGGGGATCGCTGGGCGGTTGTGTGTGTGTAGGGTAGTGTTAGTGTGTGGGGATCGCTGGGCGGTGTGTGTGTGTAGGGTAGTGGTTAGTGTGTGGGGGATCGCTGGGCGGTGTGTGTGTGTAGGGTAGTGTTAGTGTGTGGGATCGCTGGGCGGTGTGTGTGTGTAGGGTAGTGTTAGTGTGTGGGGATCGCTGGGCGGTGTGTGTGTGTAGGGTAGTGTTAGTGTGTGGGGATCGCTGGGCGGTGCGGACTCGGTGGGACAAAGGGCCTTGTTTCTGCGCTGTATCTCTAAACTAAACTGAACGTGTCCTGGAACCTGCTTGTGCACCGTGTACTGAGAAAGAAGCAACCATTAGCAAGCTGCCTGGTCACATCTGGAGATTAACCCTCAATCAATCAGTGATCCAACCAGTCCTGCTAAACCGCACGCTTCAAAGAAAGGATTACAATATAGATTTATAATTAAAGGACACAGAGTTGCTGGAGTAACTCAGCGGGTCAGACAGCATCTGTGGAGAGAAGGAAATAGGTGCTGTTTCCTCCAATTTGCATTTGGCCTCATTCTGACAGTGGAGGAGACCCAGGATGACTGTTGCCAACTTTCCTCACTCCCAAATACGGGACAAGGTGACAATAGACAATAGGTGCAGGAGTAGGCCATTCGGCCCTTCGAGCCAGCACCACCATTCAACCTCACCCAGCCATCGCCCCCATGTGCTCCTGCCCAGTCCGGGTGGCAATAAATGAAACTTTCATCTACCTTAATCTTATTTCTTTTAATTCTCCACGTTCTTTTCAACTCCCCCCAAGATTCCACCATCTGCTCACACACCAGGAGCAATTCTTGAAGCCCATTAACCTGGGTCGGCACGGTGGCGCAGCGGTAGAGTTGCTGCCTCACAGCGCCAGAGACCCGGGTTCCATCCCGACCACGGGCGCTGTCTGCACGGAGTTTGTACGTTCTCCCTTTGACGGCGTGGGCTTTCTCCGGGTGCTCCGGTTTTCCTCCCACACTCCAAAGATGCACCGGGGGTTTGTAGGTTAATTGGCTTCAGTAAAAGATTATAAATTGTCCCTAGTGTGTAGGGTGGTGTTTGTGTACGGGGTGATCGCTGGTCAGCACAGACCTAGTGGGCCAGAGGGCCATTTCCCACTCTGTGTCTCTAAAGTCTGAAGTCTACCAACCCTTTGGGACGTGAGAGGAAACTGTGGTGATGATAGAGTCTGGCGCTGTGAGGCAGCAACTCTACCACTGCACCCCCAGCACGCTTAAAGAAACTCAATCTTAGATTTAGAGATACAGCGCAGAAACTGGCCCGTCGGCCCACCGGGGACCGCGCCGCCTAGCGATCCCCGCACACTAACACTATCCTACACCCACTGGGGACAATTTTTACATTTGCCCAGTCAATTAACCTACAAACCCGCACGTCTTTGGAGTGTGGGAGGAAACCGAAGATCTCGGGGAAAAACCCACGCAGGTCCACGGGGAGAACGTACAAACTCCGTACAGACAGCACCCGTTAGTCGGGATCGAACCTGGGTCTCCGGCGCTGCATTCGCTGTAAGGCAGCAACTCTACCGCTGCGCCACCGTGCCGCCCTTAGCATCTTCTTTGGATCAGATGCTAAGTTGATATCTCTCACCTTTCTCTTCTGCAGCCTTTGCGACGATTCTGCAGTCCTCTTTAATTCAAGAGCAGAACAACTGCAGCTCATTACCATCCAATCAATTTTCTCTCAATCATGAGCAAGAGGTACAGAAGTGTGAAAACGCACACCTCCAGATTCAGGGACAGTTTCTTCCCAGCTGTTATCAGGACAACTGAACCATCCCACCACAACCAGTCCTGAACTACTATCTACCTCATTGTGTGACCCTCGGACTATCCTTGATCAGACTTTGCTGGCTTTACCTTGCACTAAACGTTATTCCCTTATCATGTATCTGTACCACTGTGGACGGCTCGATTGTAATCATGTATTGTCTTTCCGCTGACTGGTTAGCACGCAACAAAAGCTTTCAGTCTGAAGAAGGGTCTCGACCCAAAACGTCGCCCATTCCTTCTCTCCAGAGATGCTGTCTGACCACTGAGTTACTCCAACATTTTGTGTCTACCTTTTAGTTCTTGGTCCTCCAAAAATATTCCTAATGGAATTTAAACTGGAGGGTGAAACCTCCATTAAACCTTGGTACATTGTAACAATGAGCTAAACTGACCTTTGAAACTTGTTGAACTGAAAATAAATGTTGTCTCCCTTTGGATCAGACGCTAATTTTACATCTCTGTCCTTTGCTTTCTGCAGACCTTTGTGGGTTTTTTTTAACAACTTTATTTCTCTAAATCATACAATCCTCTTGAATGATAAGGGAATAAGTTTAGTGCAAGGTAAGCCAGTAAAGTCCGATCAAGGATAGTCCGAGGGTCACCAATGATGGTAGACGTAGTTCAGCACTGCTCTCTGGTTGTGGTAGGATGGTTCAGTTGCCTGATA